>NC_135480.1:1246263-1406803 GCF_052094955.1 Ictidomys tridecemlineatus | reverse complement strand
AGTAGGAGGAAGAAGAGGAGGAGGAGGAAGAGGAGGAGGAGGAGGAAGAAGTGGAGGAAGAAGTGGAGGAGAAGAAGAGCAGGAAAAAGGAGGAGGAGGTGGAGGAAGAGGAGGAGGAGGAGGAAGAGGAGGAAAAGGAGGAGAAAGAGGAGGAGGAAGAGGAAGAGGAGGAGGAGAAGGAAGAGGAGGAGGAGGAGGAAGAGGAGGAGGAGGAAGAGGAAGAAGAGGAAGAGGAGGAGGAGGAAGAGGAGGAGAAGGAGGAGAAGAAAGAGGAGGAGTAGGAGGAGGAAGAAGAGGAAGAGGAGGAAGAGGAGGAGGAGGATCAAGAGGAGGAGGAGGACAAAGAGGAGGAGGAGAAAGAGGAGGAGGAGGAAGAGGAGGAGGAGGAGAAGAGCAGGAGGAGGAGGAAGAGGAGGAGGAGGAAGAGGAAGAAGAGGAAGAGGAGGAGGAGGAAGAGGAGGAAAAGGAGGAGAAAGAGGAGGAGTAGGAGGAGGAAGAAGAGGAAGAGGAGGAAGAGGAAGAGGAGGAAAGGAGGAGAAGAAAGAGGAGGAGTAGGAGGAGGAAGAGCAGGAAGAGGAGGAAGAGGAGGAGGAGGATGAAGAGGAGGAGGAGGACAAAGAGGAGGAGGAGAAAGAGGAGGAGGAGGAGGAAGAAGAAGAGGAGGAGGAGGAGAACAGGAAGAAAAGGAGGACAACAAGGAGGAGGAGGAGGAAGAGGAGGAGGAGGAGAAAGAGGGACAGGAAGGAAGAAGGAAAAGAGAGGGAGAAGGAGGAAGAGAGGAGGAGGAGGAGAAGAGCAGGAAGAAAGGAGGAGGAGGAAGAGGAAGAGGAGGAGGAAGAGGAAGAGGAGGAGGAAGAGGAGGAGGAGGAAGGAGAGAGGAGGAGGAGGAAGGAGAGGAGGAGGAGGAAGAAGAAGAGGAAGAGGAGGAAGAGGAGGAGGAGGAGGAGAAAGAGGAAGAGGAGGAGGAAAAGGAGCAGGAGGAAGAAGAGGAGGAGGAGGAGAACAGGAAGAAAAGGAGGACGACAAGGAGGAGAGGAGGAGGAGAAGGAAGAGGAAGAGGAGGAAGAGGAACAGGAAGGGAGGAAGGAAAAGAGAGGAGAAGGAGGAAGAGAGGAGGAGGAGGAGAAGAGCAGGAGGAGGAGGAAGAGGAAGAGGAGAGGGAGTAGGACAGGGAGGAGGGGTGGAGCCCAGGCCAGCTCTGGCAGGCGGCTCACTAGCTGGCTCCCAGGTGCTGGGTCTCTCACAGCACCACAGGGAGAGGAAGAGGAAGTGCGTCTGGACCCCAGCGCTCGGGCTGGTGACTCACATCACGTGACACTCCTTCCTCTTCCTTCCCAGGCATTGGTCCTGCTTCCTGGGCTGACCAAGGGTACGTGGGCCCTGGCCGATAAAGCCAGGACGGGTGGCCTCCTGTGAGCGGGGAGAAGCCAGGTGAGCCTGGAGCTGAAGCAGTGACCACATTGGACTGTCGTTTATTTGAGTTCACAGCACTGGTGGCCACAGGAGGCCACAAGGGTTGGCACAGGGAGGATGGCGACTTGCCTCAGCCTCCCCCATCAAGCCTGGAAAGGGACCCAGGGCAGGGAGATGCCCAGGCTCTCCTGAGTCTGGAGCTCTGGCCTGATTCATGGAGGAGCAGCGTGCCGGGAGCAGCACCCTGTGTTTCCGGAACTCTCCACAGCACAGCTGCCTTGACATCCCTACTGAGTTCTCAGTGACTTTTTAAAAACTCCTTTGTGTTGGTCCATTTCCAGCTCCCGAATGGCCTGAGACTACACCCTGATGGGACCCAGGGCAGGAGCTGGGAGGAGGATCCAGGAGAGCGGAAAGGGGCTAAAGAAATGAAGAACACCATGGAAACGGAGTGGGTGACAGACTTTATTTCAGGACATCGAGGGTACAGTTCACACCTCCACAGAGGAATCAGAGAAGTTGGCCAGAGAGGGAGGGCCCAGAGCCAGCCTGGGCTGGGCCACTGTCAGTGGACAAGGCGCTCACAGCTTGGGGGTGCCCAGGCTGCGGGGACTCCCATGTGTGCTGCATGTCCAGGTGAAGCCGGAGGCCATAGGGTCAGTGACTCAGAGGCTGGAGAACGTGGTGAGGGGGGAGAGGCATGATCCCTGGGCATTGGAAGAGGGACCTAGCCCACCAGTTAGTGGTGTCCTTCTTCCCTGGAGACCTGGGTCCTCCTTGGTCTGCAGATGCAGCTTCCAACAACTGGAAGATAAGAGCCAGGGGTGAGCCCCAGGGGCCTGGGGTGCAGCTCCTGCCTCTGTCTGGAGACTGAGGGTGCGCAGGGGCCACTGGAGTTCTGTGTCCAGAACCTCAGATCTTGCACTGACAGCAAATAGGGGCACAGCAGCTGGACTGGCAGCAGGAGGACCCACAGCCTGAGGAGCAGCAGGGCTTGCAGCAGCTGGACTGACAGCAACAGGGCTTGCAGCAGCTGTCCTGGCAGCAGCAGGGCTTGCAGCAGCTGGGCTTGCAACAGCTGTCCTGGCAGCAGCAGGGCTTGCAGCAGCTGGACTTGCAGCAGCTGTCCTGGCAGCAGCAGGGCTTGCAGCAGCTGGACTTGCAGCAGCTGTCCTGGCAGCAGCAGGGCTTGCAGCAGCTGGACTTGCAGCAGCTGTCCTGGCAGCAGCAGGGCTTGCAGCAGCTGGACTTGCAGCAGCTGTCCTGGCAGCAGCAGGGCTTGCAGCAGCTGGACTTGCAGCAGCTGTCCTGGCAGCAGCAGGGCTTGCAGCAGCTGGACTTGCAGCAGCTGTCCTGGCAGCAGCAGGGCTTGCAGCAGCTGGACTTGCAGCAGCTGGACTTGCAGCAGCTGTCCTGGCAGCAGCAGGGCTTGCAACAGCTGGACTTGCAGCAGCTGTCCTGGCAGCAGCAGGGCTTGCAGCAGCTGGACTGGCAGCAGCTGGACTTGCAACCCCCACAGGAGCCACAGCCCCCCTTGCAGCCCCCACAGGAGCCACAGCTGGAGCAGGAACAGGCTGGCACACAGCAGCACACGGGCTTGCAGCAGCACACGGGCTTGCAGCAGCTGGAGCCACAGCCCCCTGAGCAGCCACAGCAGGTCATGGTTCTGGAGGTGGAGGGTGGAGGTGAGAGGTTAGGATGGAGAGGGAGGAGTGAGGTGTGGGATCTCCTGAGCCCGGGCTTTAAGTACCTGACTGGGGTCCTGATGGCAGGCACAGTGTCTTCCTTATGTCTATTTCCACACTTTCCCTAGGGAAGTTGTGTGTTTACAACAACACAAACTGCTCCACCTGTGACACACCCACTCACCCATTGCCTTCTGTGCAGCTTCAGTGCCCGTCTCCTCTGGCTGGGGACTCTCAGAAGGAGGTGATTTGGGAATGTCTTGCCATGTCCAAATCTCCCTTCCTTCACTGCAGAGACCCAGTGGAGTGACCAATGTTTCCTTTTGTCCAAAATCATAAGAAATTCAGATTCTGGTGCAGGTGAGCCAGGTGCACCTTTAGACTCAAGACAGCTTGTTCTGTGGACTTTGCAGCTTCTACCTACCAGCCATGCAGGTTCCTATCCACACCCTTCCCCAGCTCTTTCTTTGAGGTTCAGAGTTCCCTGCAAAAGAAACTGCTTACTGTCATTGCATCGGTCCCCACGTACCTCCCCACCTTCGCCCTCTCACTGTGCAGGGTACCACTGGCTCCAGGGCTGCTGCACACTTCAGTTCTATCCCTGGGGCATAACCACGACTCTTCGTGACCTCGTGTTTAACCTCTTATTTGCCATTTCTGAAGTGCAAGAATAACATATTTAGCATAGAAAAATATCAAGAAATCCCCATAAGCTCAAACAGAACACCCACACCTGCGAATCCATCATCTTAGAGGCAAATTCTCGTTTTCCTCTCAGGATGTGTGACTGTCCAAACATTGGGAAGTGTACTCTTGTTGCTGTTTGCATTCATCCGTTATCTGTTACTGTGATGAAATATCTGAGGCTAGATACTTTATAAAGAAAACAGCGGCCGCTACCGCCCGGGAAAGCAAGGCAGTCATCGTCTTTTGGTCCGGGAGGTGAGTCCACCCTGCCTGTGGCCACAACAACCCGCAGAGCCTTTTCAGCGTGAGTCTTGTGGCCACCTGTCCGGCGATTTAACATGGAGAAGTCGAGGCCGCCGGGGGAGGCGGAGGGCAGAAGCGTGGATCCCCTGGGCCCTGCCCGCCTCCGGAGCCGCGCTCCTGCCTGTTTCCTGCTCTGGGAGGGCTGTAAGCCGGCAGGTCCAGCGGAGGAGCAGGTTAGATGAGGCTGGTCGCCTTTGCTGTCCACAGGGCTCTGCTTTGCAGCGTGTTTCACCTGGAAGCCGCGAGGAGAAATGGCTAGTCTCACCGCAGCCTTTCTCCCCCCTGAACCAGGCAGCCGGAGGGACTGTGCTGCCACTGAACTGAACCTGTCTTTGCTCCGTTGTCTCTCGCCTCAGCCTGGCTTCCTTCTCTCTGTAAATAATCGGGAGGAAAATGAGCAGATTCTGGTTGAGTACCTGAGTGTGTGTAGGACTCAGAAGTGAGTTTATTGATCCCATCCCTCCCTGACGTCCAGGCGTTCTCCTGTGGACCATGTGGACCTGTCTACAAGAGAAAGGGACTCCTGGTTCTCAGGACTTTCCATCTGTCCATTTAGTACTTGGAGCTGCTGTAAGAGACAGGCCTGTTCAGGAATCTGGCCTTCCCCGGAAGGAGCAGGAACAAACGACCAAGCTTCAGGAGCAGTGACATTCAACCATGTGGCTGGGGTCCTCACCACACAGGAGCTGGGGCTGCCAGACCTTACTCAGAGGAAGCTGGACCGAGATGTAATGGAGGAGAATTTCTAGAACCTAGTTGCTGTGGGGTAGCTTCCCTTCAAAGTGGATATGGTGTCTCAGTTGGAAGCAGAAGAGCTTTGGATGATGGAGACAGAAACCCAGAGAAGTAGGTATTTTGGCAGTACCAGTCAAAATGAGATGGAAACGCTTCAAAAATTTGCATTAAAATGCCTTTCACTGCAGAGTATCCTGCTGCCAATCTGGAAGCAGGTTGAAGTGAATAACCAGATGTCTTCAGAGGAAGGATCTCCAGTCACCACAAGGAGATCCATTCAGGTTTTTGAAAGTGAGAGCACACAAAGAACCATAAAGGAAATGGTTCCAGGTATGCTGAAAATGAAGAGTTTTCAACTTTAAGAACTCAGGACTCTTGCCAGAATGCATTCTGAGCAAGTCAGAGAATCTCAGTGGAAATAAGCTAATTGGTGTGAAAAACGTGTGTGCATTTGTGTGCAGACTTGACGAGGAGATCACCATCCAGTGAACATGTTAAAAATGAGACAGAGCAGAAGCCCTGCCGATGTGACACATGTGGCCGGAGCACTACTGATGGCTCCAACCTGCAGTCACCCTTTCAAGAGAGACCACATCCGCGTAGTTAGTGGTGGGAATGAGCTTCCATTACAGCTCAGGGCCTCACCTTCAGCAGAGGGCTCCCCCAGGGCAGAAGCCTTCAGCCAGAACACGCAGCTGCAAACCCGTCAGACTCGGCCCAGCAGGGACACTGGGCAAGGTCAGGGATCTGGCGATTGCTTCAGCCCTTTTTGTCCTCACCAGTGTAACCCAGAAGTCCTACAGCTGTGACAATGGTGGCGAGAGATCCCGTAGCAGCACAGGCTCATCACTCACTACAGGACTCACACTGGAGAGAAGCCTTACCAACGGAGGAGTGTGGCAGGGGTTCAGCCAGGCCATCAGAGAGTCCACCTGCAGAGAGACCATACTCCTGTGGTCTACGTGGTAAGGGCTGGGTCAGTGCCCGGGCCTCCAGTCCCATCCACACCGGGGAGAAGCCGGACAGAGGGCAGGTGTGAGGAAAGGTAGAGACAGTTCATGGTTCACGCCCGTCAGAGAGGACCCACTGGACAGACCTCACAGGGTGGAGTGTGGGAAGGGCTTGGGGGAGCTTGAGTCTTCGCCGTCACCAGAGGGTCCACACGGGAGAACCCCGTAAGTGTGAGGAGGGTGGTAAAGCCTTTAGCCTCCCCTCAGGTCTCGGAGCGCCTCGAGGGTTCACACCCGGGAACATGCGGAAAGGGGTCTGGTGAGAGCGCCCGCCTTCCAGCCCCCCACAGGGTCCACGCTGCAGAAAGACCTTACAGATGCAAAGTGTGTGGCAAGGACTTCAGTGCCCCGCCCGGCCTCCGTACCACCAGAAAGTGCACAGTGGCCAAAAGCTCAAGAAGTGAGGACTTTTGTCGACTTCTGCCAGAATGTACAACTCAAGCACTTTGCGTCTGTGCTGGTGACGAGACCCTGTAAAACTGCCGAGAGCGGAAGGGGTCTTCCTCAGACTCAGAACCTAACACACACCTTAGAATGATGATGCAGAACCAGAGTTACAGGACTAGGACTCCAATTCAGGGAAGAAATTGATACTCCGTCATGGTGGCAACATCCAGTTAATATAAATGACCATCTTCCTCCCCCCCCAAAATTTAGAAATTAAAAAAAAAAAAAACAGCATTGATTTATCTCACGTTTTTGGAGTCTGACGGTCTAAGCAGCAAGTGCTGGCTCTGGGGACGTCCCCTGGCCCCTGGCAGCATGGTGGGAAGGATCACATGGGGAGAAAAGAAGCCAGAGACTGGGAGGCACCAGACCCTTGAGCTCCACTGGCTTCCAGGAGAGCTCCCCCCATCCCTGTGGGGCCATGACCCCTTGGCCTCGCAGTGCCCCACTAGGCCCTGCCCCTCAAGGCCCCCCTTACCACCTCACCTCAGAGCCAGAACTGACCCCAGGAGACTGCACCCCCAGGGGGCAGAGGAACCGAGTGCTGCCCCCCACAGGCCCTCCCACCCCGTGCTTCCTTCTCCCAGGGGCAGCGACTGCTCTCCACCTGTGGCTGCTCCCTGGGGACGGCCCAGCTCTGACTGCACCCCAGCCCCGACTGCACCCCAGCCCTGACTGCACCCCAGCCCTGACTGCACCCCAGCTCTGACTGCACCCCAGCCCTGACTGCACCCCAGCTCTGACTGCACCCCAGCCCTGACTGCACCCCAGCTGACTGCACCCCAGCTCTGACTGCACCCCAGCCCTGACTGCACCCCAGCCCTGACTGCACCCCAGCCCCGACTGCACCCCAGCTCTGACTGCACCCCAGCTGACTGCACCCCAGCTCTGACTGCACCCCAGCCCTGAATGCACTCCAGCCCTGACTGCACCCCAGCCCTGACTGCACCCCAGCCATGACTGCACCCCAGCCCTGACTGCACCCCAGCCATGACTGCACCCCAGCCCTGACTGCACCCCAGCCCCGACTGCACCCCAGCCCCGACTGCACGCCAGCTCTGACTGCACCCCAGCTCTGACTGCACCCCAGCTCTGACTGCACCCCAGCCATGCCTGCACCCCAGCCCTGACTGCACCCCAGCCCTGACTGCACCCCAGCCCTGAAGCCTCCGCACAGCTCGGATCCCTGGGGCTGGGCTCCGCACTCCCGGAGGCCTTTCTGCTGGGTTGACCCCTGGTGGGAGGCCTGGGAACTGCAGCCTGTGGCTCTCCACGCACAGCACTGTCACTACTGTCACCTGGGCCACGTGGCCCTGCTCCAGGGTGGAAACCTTAGGACAGCGTGGAGGTCAGCTCACCATCTGCAGCAGGGCCATCTGCTGGCGGCTGGCGGGGCTGGGCACGTGCTCGCTGTGGCCAGGTGGAGGGCCAGGCAGGCTGGCTGCGGGGACCTGACCCACCCCTGAGGCTGGTCTGGGAGCTGGGCCCGTGGGGGTTGAACCCAGGTGCAGAGGGGCTAAGGTGTGAAGGGCAGGCGGGCGGGACGCCTCCCACACCAGGGTTGAGGAGCCGGGACCCTGCCCTGGGCTCAGAGGAGCCCTTGCCTAGGGCCAGCGCCTCCTGAACCCAGCCTTCCTCCCTCCCTGCGGTGGGGGGGTCAGGCCGGGAGCTAGGACGGGCCCCTGGCCTTCAGGAGGCTGCTCCTGGCACAGATAGAGCCAGGTTTAGGCCCTTAGTGCCCTCCAGGCTGCCCTGTGCCCCTCAAGGTAAATCTTCCTAAATCCCGTTTGCTGTCCACACCCAGGACCTGGGACCTGGCCCTCTACTGTCCCTTCAATCCCAGGCCCCCCTGGGACTCCATCACGTCTCTGTGGTGCTGAGGCTGGGACCCAGGGCCTCACACAGGCCAGGCAGGCGCTGACCACTGGGCACACCCAGCCTGGACCGCCAGTTTGGGGGTAGATCTTTCAGTGGGCAGTTCTGTGAGATTCTGTTGCCTATGAGGACTCAAGAGACCACTGCAATCGAGACGCTTAGCCCTTCCATCGTCCTGAAGAGTCCTCATCTGCCCCTCAGTCCCCTCTGACGGTCCTGGACCTGGGCTAGGACTGCCGTATGCGTGGAGGAACCGGCACGGGGTGCAACCTGCTGAGCTTGGCACTTGATAAACCTAACTGAGGTTGGGCCACGTAACAGTGCGTGTCCACAGACCACCTTCCACAGCCACATGGTGTTCCGTGGTGTGGACCCCTGGCAGTTTCTGTTTGTCCCCTGCCCCACAGAAACAGGAAGGACTGCCACTCAGAATAGAGTCTGGGTGTTGGATCAGTCTGTGCTCTGTTGCTATGACAAAACACTTGAGGCTGGATCACTGTATAAGGATAAGGGGGTTGTTTTGCTCACGGTTCTGGAGGTCCAAGAACACAGGGCTGGCATCTGCTCAGCCCTGGGGAGGACCACATGCGGATGGCATCCCAATGACGGTGTGTGTGTGTGAGAAGAGTGAGTGGTGCATGGGCTGGGAGGAGCCAGCTCCCTAACAGCCTGTTCTCACAGGAGCTGACCACCCTACAAGACCAGCATCGACCCCTTGGCTGGTGGAGCCCCAGACCTCGGCCTGCCTCTCACCCTTCCTCCTCCAGGCCCTGCACCTGGCCATCCCCATGCTGGGGATGCAGCCTGCAGCCAGGCTCTGGGAGTCGCTCACACCGTCTCCAGACGTGGTGGACATAGACTGACCATGCGGGGTGTGCGGCAGGTTCACGGCTCACATCTGGCTTCCTGGGAAAGACGCGGGTCCTGAAAATGGCTTGAAGGAGCAGGAAAGCAGGTACCAGATCCTGTGGGTGGTCGGGAGGAGGAGTGGCCTTCCTCACCGGTCATCAGAGCAGGGACAGAGGGGAGAGGGAGGTGCCCCTACACGCTGTGGCATCCACGCCAGGGTGAGCCGCGTGGCCGGCAGTCCCTTCCTCAGTGCACGGGCTGCACTCCGGCCGACCGGCCTCAGGGGGCATCAGGGGGCATCAACACCTCCAGGCGCCGAGTTTCGGGTCAGTACAGGTTTCGACTTCTCTGGGACAGACCCCACAGCGTGGCCACTGGGTCCTGTGGAGAGTGCCCGCTGAGCTTGGTGGGCCCAGGGGGTCGGGTTTCCCCAGAGGCTGGACCTCCTGTATTCCCACCAGCCCGGGTAAGAGCCGGTGGCTCCCCACCTCACCAGCACCTGGAATCTTCGGAATCTTAAAAGACCTTAGATGTTCTGATAGACGTGCAGCGACGTCCCATTGGCCTTTAATTCTGCCAATGAGATGAGGTGGGTGAGGTGGCCATACCGTCATCCCAGGCACTCAGGAGGCTGAGGCAGGAGGGTCACAAGTTCACGGCCAGCCTGGGCAGCTTAGCAAGACACTGTCTCTAAACAAAAAATGAAAAGGGCTGGGGGTGTGGCTCAGTGGTAGAGCACCCTGGGCTTGATCCCCAGACCACGTTAAAAATGAGTTTCACGGTTCCCTGGTGGCCCCTGTGCTGACCCCTATGCTGACCCCTGGTGCTGGCCCCTGTACTGACCCCTATGCTGACCCCTGGTGCTGGCCCCTGTACTGACCCCTGTACTGACCCCTGTGCTGATCCCTGTGCTGACCTCTGGTGCTTGCCTCTGTACTGACCCTAGTTGCTGTGCCATGTGCTGACCCCGGTGCTGACCCCTGGGGCTGGCCCCTATATTGACCCCTGTGCTGACCCCTGGTGCTGGCCCCTGTACTGACCCCTGTACTGACCCCTGTGCTGACCTCTGGTGCTTGCCTCTGTACTGACCCTAGTTGCTGTGCCATGTGCTGACCCCTGGGGCTGACCGGTGCTGACCGTTGTTTCATGGCCATCTCACCTCCGTCGTCCTCCTCTGTGAACTGACTCTTCAGGCCCTTCGCCCACGTTCCTGCTGGGCCATCTTCCTCACTGTGGAGTCTGGAGGGTTCTTGGCATATTTTGGGAGAAGTCGTGGGACGTGCCCCAGGTCTGGGCTTGCTGGCCCACCCCTTGCTGGAGTCTCGCTCTGGGCAAGACTTTCCAGTTCTGAGGAAGCCCGGCTTATCAGTGGTTTTCTTTTCGACGGCGTCTTTGGAGCCACGGGAGAGAGCTCCCACCTCCCTCTTGTCATGGAGATTTGCCTTCTGAATCTCTTCTGCCATCCGCTCGTGATCCGAGTTATAATAAACATGAGGTTTGGGTCAAGACAGATTTTCTCCCCCTACGAATGTCCAATTGTCCCAACTATTTGTTGACAAGAGACCGCCCTGTACCCTTGCCCCAGTGGCTGGGCTCGGTGGGAGAAACTGGGCTCGCTGCTCTGCTGGGTGGCTCTGCGAGTCTGTCCTCCCCCAACACCCCCTGTCCTGCCTTCCCCAGTGGCAAGTTTACCCTAAAGTCAGGGAGTGCTGTTCCTCTAGTCATGTTTGGTTTTTGCATTTCTTTGGTTATTCTGGTTCCTTTATCTTTCTATCTAAAGTTTTGAACAGGGTCTACATCTACAGTGTATCCTGGCAGGATTTTAATAGGAATATTTTTAAAATACAGGTTAATTTCAGAGAATTGGCATCTTAACACATGGAGCCTTGCAGTACGTGATATGGTCTGTCTCGGTTGATGTGGTCTCCTTGGATTTCTTGCATTAGCATTTCGTCGTTTTCAGCATCTACATTCTGTACTTCTTGTTAAGTTTATGCCGATATATTTGGGGAGTGATTGTGTATGATACTGTGATTCCATTTTGGTTTGTAATCCTACAGATGGGTGATGCATTTCTATGGGTCGACCTTGCAACCTGGGACCTTGCCAAACCCAGACTCATGTATTAGTTCCCAGAGGATCTTGTGTTTGTTTTCGTTTGGTTGGGTTTGGCTGGGTTTGGCTGGGTTTGGTTGGGTTTGGTTGGTTTTAGTTGGTTTTGGCTGGGTTTGGTTGGTTTTGGTTGGTTTTGATTGGTTTTGGCTGGGTTTGGTTGGTTTTGGTTGGTTTTGGCTGGGTTTGGTTGGTTTTGGTTGGTTTTGGCTGGGTTTGGTTGGTTTTGGTTGGTTTTGTCTGGGTTTGGTTGGCTTTGTCTGAGTTTGGTTGGGTTTGTCTGGGTTTGGTTGGCTTTGTCTGGGTTTGGTTGGTTTTGGTTGGTTTTGTTGGTTTTGGCTGGGTTTGGTTGAGTTTGGTTGGGTTTGGCTGGTTTTGGTTGGGTTTGGCTGAGTTTGGCTGGGATTGGCTGGGTTTGGCTGGGTTTGGCTGGGTTTGGTTGGGTTTGGTTGGGTTTGGCTGGGTTTGGCTGGGTTTATCTGGGTTTGGCTGGGTTTGGTTGGTTTTGGCTGGGTTTGGTTGGGTTTGGTTGGGTTTAGCTGGGTTTGGCTGGGTTTGGTTGGGTTTGGCTGGGTTTATCTGGGTTTGGCTGGGTTTGGTTGGGTTTGGCTGGGTTTGGCTGGGTTTGGCTGGGTTTAGCTGGGTTTGGCTGGGTTTGGTTGGGTTTGGTTGGGTTTGGTTGGGTTTGGCTGGGTTTATCTGGGTTTGGCTGGGTTTGGTTGGTTTTGGCTGGGTTTGGTTGGGATTGGTTGGGTTTGGCTGGGTTTGGCTGGGTTTGGCTGGGTTTGGCTGGGTTTGGTTGGGTTTGCCTGGGTTTGGTTGGGTTTGGTTGGGTTTGGCTGGGTTTGGCTGGGTTTGGTTGGGTTTGGCTGGGTTTGGCTGGGTTTGACTGGGTTTGGCTGGGTTTAGCTGGGTTTGGCTGGGTTTGGTTGGGTTTGGTTGGGTTTGCCTGGGTTTATCTGGGTTTGGCTGGGTTTGGTTGGGTTTGGCTGGGTTTGGCTGGGTTTGGTTGGGGTTGGTTGGGTTTGGCTGGGTTTATCTGGGTTTGGCTGGGTTTGGTTGGGTTTGGTTGGGTTTGCCTGGGTTTATCTGGGTTTGGTTGGGTTTGGCTGGGTTTGGCTGGGTTTGGTTGGTTTTGGTTGGTTTTGGTTGGGTTTGGCTGGGTTTGGCTGGGTTTGGCTGGGTTTGGTTGGGTTTGGCTGGGTTTGGCTGGGTTTGGCTGGGTTTGGTTGGGTTTGGCTGGATTTGGCTAGGTTTGGCTGGGTGGGTCTTGTAGATTCCTAGGGTCTTACATAGTCATGCCTTCGAGATGTAGAGAGTCTGGGGGTCAAGCCCTCCTGGGCTCCCAGGCCAGGCCCCTTGGGTCTCTTCACCTCCTCTCCTCCAGGTTCTGTGTTCCCAGATGTCCACCTTGGATCCCCTCTCTGTACCCCACAGTGAGTCTGATGTCATCTGACTCATTCTGTTCCATCATCCTGCTGCTCCTCCGAGCTGACAGATGCTGGGTGTGACTTCACGCTGGCCCCTCTCACCCCTCTCCTGGATACTTTCATCTGCATTCCCATGTAGGCTATGAGCATGGCCTGTCCCCGTCTCCCCAGACCTGTCTCTCCTTTTGTGACAGCGGAATTGTAGAACTAGCCCTCAAAGACCCTCTTCCTACATGGCCCTCTTGAGCATGGGAGGAGCCTGTGACTGGCAAGACTCACCCCTGTGACTGTGGGAAGTGGGCAGATGTGATTGGGGTCTGCCATGAGTTAAGCTGATCCAAAGTGAGAGACCCTGGATGGGCCAGGCCTAACCAGAGGAGCTCTGAGAAGGGGCGGGGCCTAGATGGAGAGATGCCCCTCTGCTGGCCAGGAAGGAAGCCAAAGCCTGCTAGGAATGGCCAGTGGCAGTGGTCCACCAGTTAAGGAAGCTCAAGTCACCAAAGATGGTCTCTGGATGACAACTCAAGCCTCTGATCAAAAGGAACTAACCCTTCAAGCCTCAGTGAGCATGGGCAAGGTCCCAGAGCTCCCGTAGAACCCCGCGTGGCCTGTCACCTCGACAATGGCTCCAGGACATCCTGAGGAGGGGCCCAGGTTCCCTCGGCCTGGGCTTTGGACCTACGGGAGCAGGTGAAGTATGGGTGTGGTTTTTAGCCTCTGAGTGTGCGATTTGTTATACTGCAGGAGACAGCAACACTCCTGCGGCCTCCCTCACCTCATGACCAGCAGCCTCCACCCAGTCAAACTGCACCTGGAGCTTCCTGAGCCTCACCTCCAGTGGCTTCCACCCTGAACAGGTGCTGGTCCTGTACAGCGACCAGCCATGGGACCCACGTGCTGTGCTGCACCTCTGCAGGGCCACCTTTGCAAGGGCACCCCAGTGTAGCCTCAAAACACCCAGACTCTGCAGGGCCCTGCCCGGCCTCCCCTGGTGCTCTTCAGGGTCCAGCCTGCAGCACAGCTCTGTCACACACACTCACGTGGCCCCATGAGCTGTGGCCCAGCAGTGCCCACACCCCCGCATGCCTTGTGTGTGTCCAGTGCGTGCCAGGCACTCTGCAAGATTCAGACATCTAGTCTCCATGACACGGTGGCAGATGACCTCCTTGGTGAGGAGACAGAGGTATCAAGAGGACAATTACTTGACAAACTATTAGCACAGTGTCTGGTCCTGACACCGAGCCAGAGCCCACCCACCCCCCACAAGCCCCAGCACAGCCTATGTCTGAGTCCTCTACTGTGTCCCCCCGTGGGGCCCCCACCTCAGCCAGGGCCCCATCTCCTCTCAGAGGCCACTGGTGGGTCCTGTCCCTTCCTGCCACTCTGCAGATACGGAGCCTCAAATCCCCTTCCCTCCAGAGTCAGCACCTGTCTTCCTCAGTGCCATCCCGTCTGCATGGGCCTGTCAGAGGTCACTGTCAGTGTATGGCTGCGAGAGTGGACCACAAACCCAGACGCAGGAGATGGTGACTTCACCTGTGAGCGGGGAGCTGGAAAATAGGCACCACAAGAACAGCTTTCTGAGTGGGAGAGTTATTTATTTAAGGATTCACGGTGCCCTCTTGGGGTCAGATATGTAAAGAGAAAAAGAGCGAGCATGAGGCCAGTGTTCGGTGTGGCTGAAGAGCTGAGGCGGCCAGTGGGCCACTAGCAGTGAGGGACTGAGGCTGAAGAGCTCCAAGAGGACTGTTTCAGCACAGAAGGAGGGAGAACCCAGGACGCCCCTCCAGGGCTTCCCATAAGGGACGGTGGGCACAAAGCCAGTACCTCCTCCATGGCCCAGCAATGAGTGACCAGCTCTGAAGACGGAGGAAGGGATACTTTAGAGCCTAGGATGAGGGCAGATCTGCAGAGTAGGAGGCCCACCAGACACATCTTCAGATGCTGATGGGATTTCCTGGGACTGGTCAGATCTTACACTGGCAGCACACAGGGACACAGCAGCTGGACTGGCAGCAGCAGGGTTTGCAGCAGCTGGACTGGCAGCAGCAGGGCTTGCAGCAGCTGGACTTGCAGCAGCTGTCCTGGCAGCAGCAGGGCTTGCAGCAGCTGGACTTGCAGCAGCTGTCCTGGCAGCAGCAGGGCTTGCAGCAGCTGGACTTGCAGCAGCTGGACTTGCAGCAGCTGTCCTGGCAGCAGCAGGGCTTGCAGCAGCTGGACTTGCAGCAGCTGTCCTGGCAGCAGCAGGGCTTGCAGCAGCTCGACTTGCAGCAGCTGTCCTGGCAGCAGCAGGGCTTGCAGCAGCTCGACTTGCAGCAGCTGTCTTGGCAGCAGCAGGGCTTGCAGCAGCTGGACTTGCAGCAGCTGTCCTGGCAGCAGCAGGGCTTGCAGCAGCTGGACTGGCAGCAGCAGGGCTTGCAGCAACTGTCCTGGCAGCAGCAGGGCTTGCAGCAGCTGGACTTGCAGCAGCTATCCTGGCAGCAGCAGGGCTTGCAACAGCTGGACTGGCAGCAGCAGGGCTTGCAGCAGCTGGACTTGCAGCCTCCACAGGAGCCACAGCCCCCCTTGCAGCCCCCACAGGAGCCACAGCTGGAGCAGGAACAGGCTGGCACACAGCAGCACACAGGCTTGCAGCAGCACAGGGGCTTGCAGCAGCTGGAGCCACAGCCCCCACAGCTGGAGCCACAGCCCCCTGAGCAGCCACAGCAGGTCATGGTTCTGGAGGTGGAGGGTGGAGGAGGTGAGAGCAGCAGGTGGAAAGGGAGGAGAGGAAGGTGGAGGCCTCTCCTCCGGCAGCCTTTATATACCTGCTTGCAGGTAGTCCAAGCAACACGCCCTTCCTTCTGTTTGTTTATGGTGTAGTGACAGGGAAGTCCTGTTTGCTGTCTACTTTCAAATACATGCCACAGCTCTGGCTCACCCTGGCTTCTGCCATTGCCCTCTGATCCCCTCCAGAACCTCTCTGGGTCAGAAACTGCACATTTGGGTCTGACCTGTGTCCCAACCCCCGACTCTTGGGCTCAGTTCTTTTTTTTAAGAGAGAGAGAGAGAGCGGGGGGAATTTTTAAATATTTATTTTCTAGCTTTCGGGGGACACAACATCTTTGTTTGTATGTGGTGCTGAGGATGGAACCCCGGGCCGCACACATGACAGGCGAGTGCACCACCGCTTAAGCCACATCCTCAGCCCTTGGGCTCAGTTCTGTTCAGAAACAAGCCCTTTCTGTCCCCTCCGCTGGAGCACCTGCCCTCTGTGTGATCCCACGCCTCAGTGGTCGGGGTCTACAATGCTTCTCAGAGTCTAAAGTACCCAGGGCCTCCTCAGTCGCCCCCTCCCTCCCTCCCTTCCAATTTTATTTTTGTCTGAGTCATACATAAACACCATCAAAAAATACAATAGCTCTACAAACAGGAAGAGAAAAGACCACCTACCACCCGACGCTTCCAAGTTTTTAAACTGGTATGTTTTGTCATTTACCTCAATAACTTTTCTTTAATTTTTTTTTTAAGAGAGAGCAAGAATTTTTTTTTGAGTTTTTTTTTTTAAGAGAGAGTGAGAGAGAGAGGGGGACAGGGAGAAAGAGAATTTTACATTTATTTACTTTTTCTTAGTTCTCGGCGGACACAACATCTTTGTTGGTATGTGGTGCTGAGGATCGAACCCGGGCCGCACGCATGCCAGGCGAGCGCGCTACCGCTTGAGCCACATCCCCAGCACCTCAATAACTTTTCTTTCACTTTTTTTTAATGCTATTTTGAGGAGCTGGGGTTGTGGCTCAGAGGTACAGCACTCGCCTAGCACATGTGAAGCCCTGGGTTCCATCCTCAGCACCACACAAAAATAAATTACAACTAAAAAATAAATATTTAAAAAAGTGCTGTTTTGATACCCATGGCCTCTCCAGGGTCACTGGGTGGTGATTTCAGCTCTGGGGTTGAGTCTCTGGTCCCTCCACCTAGGGCTGCTCCACCCCACCCTCACCCCGTGGGTCTCCTGGTGATTGGACGGTGGCCTCCTAGGGGCTCCTTGGGCTCCCGGGGGGGGGGGGGGGAGGTTCCTGTCCAGTTGCTCCCCACAGGTTCTTTGTCGGCCTCCGGTCCTCTGGGTCCCTGAGCAGGGTGCGCCCTCCTGGTCCTGATCCAGCTGGCCCGGGGAGCACATCTGCCGTGGTTTCCTGAGAAGCAAAGCACGGCAGACGCGCCTGTGGAGAGTCTGGGTCACAGGTCACAGGTCACTTCAGAAGGCTGAAGAAGGGGCGAAGGCGCATTCTGCCATCTTGCAGAACACAGTCCTGGCTGGCTGCCCTGGCTGCGTGCTGGGGCCAGGCCCGCGGTGGATGCTCTGCTTTCTCGACCCCAGTCCTCCCACCGCATGCTGGGTACCTCGCACTCCTCTGTGGGCCCCTCAGGTCTCTGCGGGCGTCCCCCGCTCAGCCAGGATCTGGGGCCAGCTCTCCCCGTGGGCTCTGCCCTCCCTCACCACGCCCCTGCCTTTCTTCTGAGTTCTGGGATCACTGTCAGTTCTCTCTTGCGGACTTCCGGTGGCCTCTTCACCCTGCCATCACCTTCTTAATTTGTAGAACCCTTTCTCACTCTTCCCTTCTCCACCCTGTGGGCCTTGTTGTGCTAATCTATGGGAAATGGTCTCCCATCTCTTGGGAAATGCTACTTACAAAATCTGAACTTTTCTTTGGTTCTCTGCAGAGGGTCCGCTGTTCCTGCAGAGTTCTTTTCCCTGGTCTTTATGTTTAGGAATTTCTGGAGTCTGGTCTGGCCGTGGGGCAGCCCCAGCAGGTACTGTGAGTGGCCTGTCACCCCACAGAGGCCATCGGCCAGGAGAGAGCAAGCCCCATTGAGGGTCCCTATGCCATTAACGAGACCCTTGGGGTCGCAGCTGCAAAGACCTGCAGCTCACAGCTGCACTCCCAGAGGGCCTGGCGGAAGGCTACCGTCACTGGCCCTCGAGCAGCCACCTCCTGCAAGGGCAGAGCCAGAAGAGAGCCTCGTGACAGCTCCTCACAGACTGCATGTCCCGGGGACCACAGGGCCTTCTGCCAGCACCTGGGCACAAGGCAGTTGAGTCTGGCCTGCTTGGGGCCCGAGAGACGTGCAGGGTGTCTGGGTCCCCTGACAGAGCTGCCCTCCTGTGTCACATGTCCTGGCTTGGACTCACGTTGGAAGCACTGAGGACTGCGCTGACCACCGGGATGCCCGCCCCCACATCAGGGCTGCGTGTCCTGGGGTATATGTGGGGTTCTCTCTCCAATTTCAGTCTGGCCCCCTTGGACTCTGCTGGACCTGGCACCCCGGAGTTTCTGCTGGCTCAGTGTCCTCCCGAGTGGGGAGCTGACCGGCGCCTCGCTCCTTATGGAGAATCGCATCCCTCTGCCTGACAGTATCTCCTGGGCCTGGTTGGGGAGGTGCCTGGGGTGGAGCTCCAGGCTCCACTGAAGCTGGGTGGGCTGGCTCCCTGCCTCCTGCCCAGGGGTCCCAGGGGCCCTTGTCACTCTGCAGGTGGCAGGACCCTGGCTGCCCTCTCATCCTCCTTCTCCTACTTGGGGGTTGTGCTCCTGGGTCACAGGTCACTTCAGAGGGCTGAAGAAGGGGGAAAGGTGCATTCTGTCATCTTGGGGTACGCCGGTCACCGCTCATCTTCCCTCCCAACTAGAGCCTCTGGCCGGCCAGGTGGTGCTCGCGGTTGAACAGAAGTTGGTGTGTAGGATGCGGAGGGTGTCTTCACAACCTGGGCTCTTCCTGTACGAGACCACGGCAGCGCTGACCTTTCGGCCAGTCTTTCGTCTCCACAGGAGGTTTTGTCTTCACTATTATTTTGACGTGACTTACGTACAGTGAAATTGAAGACGACTTTGACAAGTTTCAGCAAATCTGTCCCCCAATGACGGCACAGGTCTATCGTCCCAGAGGTCTCCTGGAGCCCCCTCCAGGGACGCCCACCACTCCTGGCCCACAGGTTTGGCTCTGCCTTGGGTCACTACAGACCTGTCTCTGCTAGACGGCTGAGTGGGTGGCATCAGACAGAGAGGCACTGGGACCAGTCCCTGCGAGTTCCAGCTGTCTCCCCAAGCACCACTTCCATCCACAGCTCAGCGAGGGCACTGCACGCAGGGCCCCTCTGCACGCAGGTCCCCTCTGCACGCAGGGCCCCTCTGCAGCACGCAGGGCCCCTCTGCAGCACGCAGGGCCCCTCTGCACGCAGGTCCCCTCTGCACGCAGGGCCCCTCTGCACGCAGGTCTCCTCTGCACGCAGGGCCCCTCTGCAGCACGCAGGGCCCCTCTGCAGCACGCAGGGCCCCTCTGCAGCACGCAGGGCCCCTCTGCAGCACGCAGGGCCCCTCTGCACGCAGGGCCCCTCTGCAGCACGCAGGGCCCCTCTGCACGCAGGGCCCCTCTGCACGCAGGGCCCCTCTGCACGCAGGGCCCCTCTGCACGCAGGTCTCCTCTGCACGCAGGTCCCCTCTGCCCTGCGGGCTGGACACGGGCTGCAGGCAGCCCTTCTCGTGCCGCGTGTTCTCAGACAACTGCAGGTCCGTCAAGGTGCCTGAGCTGCGCTGCCGGTCGGGGCTGGCTCCTGATCTTGGGCAGCACTGAGCCTGCCTGGTTTCTGCAGACTGGCCTTGACTCGTGGGTCACGCTATGGAACCACTCACATGTGGCCTTCCGACCGGCCTCTTCCTGAGGCGCCGTATGTTGAGGCACATGGTGTTGATGCACTATTAGAAGTCCCTCACTTCTGCTGGGCTGCCCTGTACCAGCTGATAGACATGCGGCTAGTGTGCGTCAGGCTACACCCGTGTCCCAGTCCTGCTCAGACACGCGTCCATTTCTCTCCAGCAAATGCAGGGGGCGGGCAGGAAGAGCGGATGGGTCCTCTGGAAACTCTGACCTAACTTCTTAGGAAAGCGTGACCTCCTCTCTCAGTGGGGCCACCAGCCATGCCCCGAGGCCCGTGTCTCTCCGTTCCCCGGGCCAACCCCTTTCTAGTGAGTGTCCAGGGGTATCTGGGTTTCCTTTGGAAGTGCTGGGATGGAGCCCTGGGCTGCTCACTAGGCAAGCCACGCCCAGGCCCTGGCGGTCACTTCCAGCAGTGTCTCCCCCTGTGGCCTTGGCCACCACGTTCCCCTCTGGGAGCGCCTGGGGGACTCCCTGGCTCCTGCTGGCTCCCACACTCCTTGGACTGCTTCCTGCTCTGCCTGCCTGGACAGCCGGCCTCCCGTGGACACAGCCTGCCGCTTGGCCCTTGCAGGACCCACTCCAGCTCTCCGCTCTGCTGCCTTCTGGGCCATGTCCATTTACCTATTCCTTCCTAATCTGTCTAAACAGCACTTTAATCTACATGTTGAGATTCTTAAAGTAAACTTCCCTTAAATGGCATCTGTCATGACACAGTTCGCGCCGTCAAGGTTACAGGATAACCAGTAGCGAGGAACCCCGGCCTTCCCTACGGACTAGCCTAGCCCAGAGCTCGGGCTCCGCCACCCGCCACCAACTGGCTGTTTGCTTTTTTGAGCGGCACTGTTCTTGAGAGCTGCGCCTTCCCCTAGAGAATTTCCACCGCACCCGTGACAGTGTAGGTCCTACCCTGACTCAGTGTGGGCACCCACAGGAAACCTGCTGTCCACCATACCACAGGGAGCTCATACACTGCAAGCAAAGGGGGTTCCCCCAGAGACAAGGAATCCAAATCACTGAGCTCAGAGAGGGAGGGGCCCTGCGCAGGAGAGAAGAGGCTACCGTCAGGCCTCCTGGGGAGAGACCCAGGCCGCCCTGGGCAGAGGTAGGGAGAGGCTGCTGACTGTGGGGGAGACCGTAGGGGTGCTGGACTGCTGGTCCGACAGACCAAGGTCCTAAGGTGCCCAATCCAGAGGACAGCGTGCAGCCCCTGGACCCTGCCCGTGGATCTGTGAAGAGCACGCCACACACTAGGGGTCTGTGAAGCTCCCTCGGGAGATGCATGTCAGGTGCCATCTCAGGATGTGGCAATCAGTGAGCAGAAGCAGCCCCTGGAAGCCTTCCAAGCCTTCAGGGTGACTGGGAGACACACAGAGCTGCAGGAGCAGGGGCAAGAGAGAAAGGGGAGACATCCCCAGCTCCCCAAGACCCTGGACACCCGAGACCATGACCCTCAAAAAATGACATGGACCAGTCAAGGTCACAGAGGCCACAGAAGCCAAGGGAACAAGGAGCCAGAGGAGCTGCACTCCTCAGAACATTGCCCGGCACAGAAAAATCTTTCTGGAACTTTCTCCTCCCAGACATGGTGGAGAACATGACCTTAGTCATGATAAACTTGGACCAAGAATCCAAAGAGCCCGGACATAAACATTGAACACAGAATATCAGAAAAGTTTCACAATGTCCCACCTTTGGGAGTAGCCATGGGCACCCAGCAGTAAAAGGCACTGTGCAGGGGTGGAGAAGCTCACCCCCGTCAAGGATCACCAGAGCCAGCAACAGCTGGACCCTGAGGTGTAGAAACGGAAAAGTGTAAGTAGGAAGCAAGTCACAGGGTGAAGTGGAGTTTGTGTTGCTTTACCACAGCACATGATCTCCTGGGAAAACAGAAACAGAGACAGGAAGTGACCAGTGTCCAGCTTCACACCTGACCCTGGCAGGGATATAAAGCCCTGGCTCCTCCGGAGGCCCCACACCTCACTCCTCCCTCTCCACCTGCTCCTCTCACCTCCTCCACCCTCTACCTCCAGAACCATGACCTGCTGTGGCTGCTCCGGGGGCTGTGGCTCCAGCTGTGGGGGCTGTGGCTCCAGCTGCTGCAAGCCTGTGTGCTGCTGCAAGCCCGTGTGCTGCTGTGTGCCAGCCTGTTCCTGCTCCAGCTGTGGCTCCTGTGGGGACTGCAAGGGGGGCTGTGGCTCCTGTGGGGGCTGCAAGTCCAGCTGCTGCAAGTCCAGCTGCTGCAAGCCCTGCTGCTGCCAGGACAGCTGCTGCAAGTCCAGCTGCTGCAAGCCCTGCTGCTGCCAGGACAGCTGCTGCCAGGACAGCTGCTGCAAGTCCAGCTGCTGCAAGCCCTGCTGCTGCCAGTCCAGCTGCTGCCAGGACAGCTGCTGCAAGTCCAGCTGCTGCAAGTCCAGCTGCTGCAAACCCTGCTGCTGCCAGGTCAGCTGCTGTAAACCCTGCTGCTGCCAGGACAGCTGCTGCAAGTCCAGCTGCTGCAAGCCCTGCTGCTGCCAGGACAGCTGCTGCAAGTCCAGCTGCTGCAAGCCCTGCTGCTGCCAGGCCAGCTGCTGCCAGGATAGCTGCTGCAAGTCCAGCTGCTGCAAACCCTGCTGCTGCCAGGTCAGCTGCTGTAAACCCTGCTGCTGCCAGGACAGCTGCTGCAAGTCCAGCTGTTGCAAGCCCTGCTGCTGCCAGGACAGCTGCTGCAAGCCCTGCTGCTGCCAGGACAGCTGCTGCAAGCCCTGCTGCTGCCAGTCCAGCTGCTGCAAACCCTGCTGCTCCTCAGGCTGTGGGTCTTCCTGCTGCCAGTCCAGCTGCTGCAAGCCCTGCTGCTGCCAGTCCAGCTGCTGCAAGCCCTGCTGCTGCCAGTCCAGCTGCTGCAAGCCCTGCTGCTGCCAGGCCAGCTGCTGCAAGCCCTGCTGCTCCTAGTCCAGCTGCTGAGCCCCTGTGTGCTGCTAGTGCAAGACCTAAGGCTCCAACTGTAGGCTTCCAGGGCTCCAGACACTCATTGGATCTGGTTTATTGGTGCCTTTTCATCACAGCTCCGTCTGGGAAGCAGAATGTGAGTAAGGGGATTACTGTAGCATTTTCAAGGGAGGAGATGGAATGAGAGCCGGGGATCACAATGGAGTGCTGGCAGAGAACCTGAGCTTTAAGCAGGTCCATCTGCCCAGCAGGGGCAGGGGCTGTGCCCAGGAAGCACCCTCTACAGTTCAGCCAGCCTACTCCTGGCCAGCTAGAGCTGGTCTTGGTCAGCACAGTGAGAAGGCGGAGGAGAGGGATGGCACATGGAAACCGGCTGGCCCCTGGGTCTGTCCCTCAAAGGCCCTCAGAGAGGCCTGACCATAACCATTCCACTCCCAGCCTTACACTCACTTCCCAAAGCTCAGGAGGACCCAGGTGGAAGGGCTGCTGTGAGCCTGGCTCCCCTGGCCCAGCCCATCTGCAGCTGGGCAGCGCCCAGCACCTGAGGCCTCTCTGCATCTGGTGTCCTCAGGCTGCAGGCCCAGGGACCCCGCTCCCTGGCTCTCTGTAGGACACACTCACCTTCCCGCTGGCTGCTCCCTCCTGGCCCCTGCACCCAGTCACAGTCTGAAAATCTGTCCTGACCCTCCCCGCCCCCACCTCACTCAACCCCGCCCTTCCCCCACCCCACTCAACCCCGCCCTTCCCCCACCCCACTCAACCCCGCCCTTCCCCCCACCCCACTCAACCCCGCCCTTCCCCCCACCCCACTCAACCCCGCCCTTCCCCCACCCCACTCAACCCTGCCCTTCCCCCACCCCACTCAACCCCACCCTTCCCCCACCCCACTCAACCCCGCCCTTCCCCCCACCCCACTCAACCCCGCCCTTCCCCCCACCCCACTCAACCCCGCCCTTTCCCCCACCCCACTCAACCCCACCCTTCCCCCACCCCACTCAACCCCACCCTTCCCCCACCCCACTCAACCCTGCCCTTTCCCCCACCCCACTCAACCCTGCCCTTTCCCCCACCCCACTCAACCCCGCCCTTCCCCCCACCCTACTCAAACCCACCCTTCCCTGCCCCCACCCCACTCAACCCTGCCCTTCCCTGCCCCCACCCCACACACCCTCTGCCCTCTCCCCTTCTCCCCAGGCCTCCCTCACTCCCTCCTCTTCCCCACCCCCTCCCTCATTCCCTCACTCCCTCACTTCCCCACCTCCTTCTGCCCTCCCCCTCCCTCCCTCCCCTTCCCCACCCCCACACTGCTGCCTTTGCAGCCCAAGGCTCCCACACCCCTACCTGGGCACTTCCCACAGGGCCTTCCTCTCTCCCCTGTTCCCAGTCTCCCTCCCTCTGCCATCTCTCATCACGGAGGCCCCTGAGGATTTGGGGTGTTTCTGCACCCCTCTGGGGACTCCTTAGGAATGCCTGAAACCACCTGCTTAAGGGACAGATCAGACTCCAGAGAATAAACCTCCTCACCCCAATCCTGCTCTCCTGTGGTTCTTTCCCTGAAAAGTCCCTCCCCACACTAAGGCTGCTCCGCTTTTCAGGACCCCCATTGAGTCTCACCCCTGGACCCTCGGTTGGTTCATTTAACACACACTGGGGCCCACTGAGGTGGCGGGCAGGGCCTGGGTGGCTGAGGGCAGCCCCGCAGGGTGGTCAGGCAGGCCTTGGGGGAGGCTGCAGGGAGGGAGGGAAGGGAGAGAGGTAGGTGAGGACAGAGGGTGCTTTAAAGGAGGTGGGCCTAATGGGGCGGAATGTGCCCCCAACATTCACCTGTTGAGCAGTCCCCCAGAAACTCAGACTGTGACTGCATTAGGAAGTGGATCTCGGCAGCAATCATTAACTTGGGAGATGAGCAACACGCAAGGTCAGATAGGTAGATCTAGCATGCAGACAAAAGAATGACCTTTGTAAAAATAGAAATTCTAGAAATAAAAACTGTAATGGAGATGCAGAATGCCTCAAGGTACCCTTCAGCAGAGTCTACACATGCAAATGGGTGGAAATGGGTCTCCATAACTTACCAAAGAAAGGCAAGAGGAAAAACAATGGGAGAGAAAACAGAAGAGTGCATCCAAGAGCTGTGGACAGAATAAAATGGACTAATATACATGCAGTTCCAAACCCAGAGAAGGAGGGGAAATGGAGGCAGAAGACACAGTTGAAGGAATCATGACCAGGCAGATATCAAAATTAGTGAAAGACATCAATTCACAGATCCAAAAATCTAGGACAACATCATACAGAATTATACTCAAAAGAAATACACTCTAACAAGGCACACTCAAATTACTGAAAACCAAAGTCAGAGAAAAGATCCACCTTAGGCCACACCAGTGGGTCAAGGTGTGATGACAGCAGATTTCTCATTGCACACCATGCGAGCAAGAAGACCACAGAATCTTAAAAGGGACAGCTGTTTGAACCCGTGGGTCCAGAATCCACACATGTGGAGGAGGGCTAACTGTTTAACCCAACCCACCAGTCATCCGTCTAAACAGAGGAGTTAAAAGGCAGATATTGTCACCTTGGATAAAAAGCCAGATCTAACTCCATGTAGTCTAAAACCCACTTTGACTTGTGTGTGTGTGTGTGTGTGTGTGTGTGTGTGTGTGTGTAAAAAGACATAGGTTGGCCAGGTGCACACACCCGCAGTCCCAGTGGCTCAGGAGCCTGAAGCAGGAGGAGCCTCAGCAACTTATCAAGGCCTTAAGCCACCAAAAGGGTTTTTGAAAGGATAAGCAAAATTGGTAAATCCTTAGCCAAACTAGACAAAGGGAAAAAAGAACTCAAAATTATCAAAATCTGAGATGAAAAAGGAAATTTCACCACAAACACTACTGAAATCCAAGTATCATCAGAAACGATCTTGAAAGTGTATACCCTGATAAGCTAGGAAATCTTGAGAATATGGACAAATTCCTAGAGACATAGGGCCAGGAGGGTACAGAAAACTTAAATAGATGAATTTCAAGTAATGAAATTGAAGCAGCTATAAAAAGCCTTCCAACAGAGAAAAGCCCAGGACCAGATGGATTTCCAATCACACTCTGCCAGACCTTTAAAGAAGAATGCCAATTCTTGTCAAATTATTCCATAAAAAACAAAAGGAGGGAATACAACCAAACTCATCCTATGAAGCCAGCGTCCCCCTGAAACCAAAACCAGAGGAAAGAGAATTTCAGATCAATACCCTTGATAATGACCCAGCTGTCCCACTCCTTGGTCTATACCCAAAGGACTTAAAATCAGCACACTATAATGACACAGCCACACCAATGTTTATAGCAGCTCAATTCACAAGAGCCAGACTATGGAACCAACCTAGGTGTCCCTCAATAGATGAATGAATAAGGAAACTGTGGTATACATACTCAATGGAATATTACTCAGCTTTAAAGAAGAGTGAAATTATGGCATTTGCTAGTAAATGGCTGGAGTTGGAGAATATCATGCTAAGTGAAATAAGCCAATCCACAAAACCCAAGGCTGAATGTATTCTCTAATAGGCAGATGCTGATTCACAGTAAGGCAGGGGCCACTAGGGAAGAACAGTGTGACCTTAGATTAGGTAGAGGGAAGTGATGGGAGGGAAGGGAGGGGATGTGGGAACAGGAAAGACAGTGGACTGAAGCAGACATGATTACTATATGTGTCTATGTGACTGCATGACCAATGTGATTCTGCCACCTGTACACTCAGAAAAGTAAGAAATTATATCCCATCTAGGTATGATATATCAAAGTGCATAAATGCATTCTACTGTCATACGTAACTCATTAAAACAAAAAAAAATTTAAAAAAGAATAGATACAAAAATTCTTAATAATATATTGTCAAGTCACATACAAAACACATTAAGAAGAGTGCACCATGATCAGGCGGGTTTCATCCCAGGGAAGCAATGTTGGTTCAACATACGGAAATCAATAAATGAAATTCATCACATAAACAGACTTATGGACTGATGACATGATTCTATATTCAGAAGACCCAAGAAAATGCCCCCAGAAGACTTCTAAAGCTGATGGATGAGTTCTGCAAAGTGTCAGGACACAAGATCAACACAGATAGATCAATTGCTTTCCTATACTCCAACGATGAATCTGCTGAAGTAGAGATTGGGAAAACTATCCCACTCAAAATAGCTTCAAAAAAATAAAATACTTGGGAATCAATCTGACCAAAGCGGCGAAGGACCTCTACAATGAATACTAGAGAATAGTAAAGAAAGTGAAGGAAGAAGGCCTTGGAGAATGGAAAGGTCTCCCATGTTCTTGGCCAGGCAAATCGCCACACTACCAAAACTGCTATACAGATTTAATGCCATTCCCATTAAAATTTCAATCACATCTTCATAGAAATAGAAAAAGCGGTCATGAAACTTATTTAGAAAAATAAGAGGCTCAGAATAGCCAAGGCAATCCTTAGCTAGAAAAGTGAAGCAGGAGGCGCCCCAATTCCAGGTGTTAAATTACACTACAGAGCTGCAGTGACAGAAATGACATGCATTGGCACCAAAACAGAACTGAAGACCCATGGAGCGGAGCAGAGGCCCAGAGACAAAGCCACGTTTACAGTCATCTCATACTAGACAAAGGTGCCGGAAACCTACACTGGAGAAAAGACAGCCCCATCACAAGTGCTGCTGGGAAAACTGGAGAGCCAGATGCAGTCGATGAAAATGGAAGCCCTCTATCTCACCCTGCGCGAGACTCAACTCTAAGTGGATCAGGGACTTTGGCATTGGACGGAGACCTTGAGCCCACTGGGAGAAAAAGCAGGCTGGTTCTCCATCATATCGGCTCAGCACCAGACGTCCTCCATCAGCCTCCTAAGGCACAAGAAGTAAAACCAAGAGTCAATCAATGGGATGGCATTGAACTAAAAAGCTTCTTCACAGCAAAGGAAACAACCCAGCACTGCACAGAAGAAGAAATACAAATGGTCAAAATGTGTATGGAAAAAATGTTCAAAATATCTAGCAATTTGGGAAATGCCAATTAAAATTGCACTGAGATTTCATCTCACTCCGGTCAGAATGGCAACTGTCAAGAATACAAGCAATAATGAATGTTGGTGAGGATGTAGGGGAAAGGTACACTCACACATTGCTGGTGGGACTGAAAATGGGGGCAACCACTCTGGAAAACAGTGTGGAGATTCCTCAGAAAACTTGGACTAGAACCACCATTTGAC
Source organism: Ictidomys tridecemlineatus (assembly GCF_052094955.1). Lineage (NCBI taxonomy): Eukaryota > Metazoa > Chordata > Mammalia > Rodentia > Sciuridae > Ictidomys > Ictidomys tridecemlineatus. The sequence continues at coordinate 1,379,389 of NC_135480.1, read as the reverse complement.
CCGGCTATCCCACTCCTCAATTTATACCCAAAGGTCTTAAAATCAGCACACCACAGAGACTCAGCCAGTCAATGTTTATAGCAACTCAACCCACAATAGCTAAGCCACTGAACCAACCGAGGTGCCCCTCAATAGAGGAATGGGTGAAGAAATTGTGGTACACAGACACAATGAAATACTACTCTGCCATAAAGAAGACTGAAGTTTTGGCATTTTCCAGTAATGGACACAACTGGACACTATGATGCTGAGTGAATAAGCCAATCCCCCCAAAAACCAAAGGTGGAATAACTTCTCTAATATGCAGAAGCCAATCCAAAATAGGAGTGGGGGGACTTAAAACAAGATAGAAGAAAGATCAGTGGAGTGGAGTGGAAAGGGGAAAGAAGGAAAGGGGGATGGGATAGGAAAGCAGTAGAAGGAATCTGACTGAGTCTTCTGGGTACATACAGTACACCACAGGAAATGTCACCATCACTGCATACACAGGACACTAACTAAAAAAACAAACCTGTAATTACACAGCATAAAAATCAGGACAGTGGAGGGAAGGGGTTGGGCGAGGGAGGAAGGGAATGGGAGACTGGGGACCAAGTTAGAACAAACTTACGTTCTGCGCTTTTATAAGAAGGTCAAAATGAATCCTATTGTCAAGTAGCGGAACCCTGCATGGGAATGGACCCCCGAGCAGATTTGCATCCCAGCCCCTGGCCCTGAGGCAGCCCCCACAGCGCCACCACCCCTTGGCTTGCAGACCTGTCACCCAAGCCCTGCTGGTCCTGAGGGTGAGGGTCAGAGGCGCCTGTCCTGGAGGGGCTTGGCCTGTGGATGTGTAAGGGATGTAGTGGGACCTGGGTGACTGACCTGGACCTCAGGGCAGACTCTGGGCAGCAGGTTGAGGGAGCAAAGGGCTCAGAATTGGTGAGGTTTGTGGCTAAAGCGTGGAGCCCAGCACCTTCACTAAAGGAGGGGAAGGCCAGAACCGCCTGGCGCGCTGCAGGGGACCACGGGAGGCTGGGACCTGAGCCTGGACTTGCTGCAGAGGCTGTCACCACTGGGGCCCAGGCACACCCCTCCCGCTGGGCCGGTGAGGCGGATCACCTGCTCTCGGGGCCCACCTGCTGTCCAACTGCCTGGGGTCTGCTGCTGTGACCCTGGGACTCCCAGACACAGTCGGAGGGACAGCAGAGGCCCAGTAGAGGCACCCCATCATCAAAGCCAGGGTGGGTGTGGCCCCTCGGAACGGGTCCTCTGGGAGGGAAAGCGCACGTGGGAGGGCGTGGTCCGCCGGAGGGCGCAGTCTGCCCCAGACTCAGCACGTGGCTCCCCAGGGAGATTCAGCGAGGTCCACAAGGAGGCCCAGCGTGGGAGGGCGCGGTCGGCCTGGAGGCCCAGCGTGGGGGGCGCCTTCCGCGCAGAGACACAGCACGTGGCTGCCCAGCGCTGTCACCTGGCTGAACCAACTCAAGACTCCAGGTTTGGCAAACGCAACTCTGACTTCAGTTCCCCCAAAACAGCCCAGAGCCTCGACCCATTTCCAGGCAGAAGCCCAAGTCCTGACCCAGGGAAGAACCAGGCCCTGAGGCACAGCACCACTGCACACACACAGGGCTTCGCTGGCCACTCCCCGAGGAGCGTGCTCAAGGGCCAGAAGATTGCAGCACAGGGGCAACAAAGCCTGGAGCCATCGCAGCACAAAGGCACCTAGTGTGGGTGGGGCGCCCCTACCACACCGCAGAGGGCACAGGCCTCTGCTCCCTGGCGGGGCCTTGGCTGCCAGATTCCCAGCCTGACATCGCAGGACACCTGCCCTGCCTTCCTTGGACCTGCTTGTCCTCCACTTGCATCAGATGCTCCTCCTGCTGCCCACTCTGCATCTGTGTCCTGTGGCTCCTGACTCTACAGAGGACATTCAGAGACCTGCAGGGCCAACACTGAAGTCAGATGGTGACAGGGGCCCTGGGTACGTGACAGAGAACTCCTTGGTAAGACAGGGAACACAAAGCAGCAAAAGCACTTCTCATAAACAGAAAAGGTGCTTACTGTGAAATTCCTACACATGGAATTTTCCTCCCAGCAGGTGACACAAACAGGGACCAGGACAAAGCCAAGAGTGGGTGTCAGAAAGAAAAGGAGCTTGGTCCAGTGGCTCTCAGCAGAGCTCTGATGTGCACCTCACCTGGGTCATCTCAGTCCCCAAGTCTCCCAACACGCTCTGCACAGCAAGGAAACCGCAGAACTGAGAGCTGGATCCAGGCCCCAGGACCCTCAAAAACGTCCCCTGGCCAGGGCTCCTGGGCACCATGGAGGCTCAGGGTGAAAGAGAGGCTTCTGAGAGCTGATGGAGCCATGTCCAGGAGAGCCCCAGGTCAGCCAGCCAGGCAGCACCTGGGCCCTGCTTCCTCTTGCTCCCGGGAGAAGTGGGGCCACCTGCTGACAGCGTCAGGGATTGCAGAGGAGACCTGACCACCTTCAGGAAAAGCTCAGTGAAAACAGTCATTAGAAAACACAGGGCCAGGAGATTCTCTGGACCCTGGCACAAACAGGAACCAGGAAGTGACCACATGTCCAGCCTCACCTGATCCTGGGCAGGTTCTTAAAGCCCTGGCTCAGGAGACCCCACACCTCACTCCTTCCTCTCCACCTGCTCCTCTCACCTCCTCCACCCTCCACCTCCAGAACCATGACCTGCTGTGGCTGCTCAGGGGGCTGTGGCTCCAGCTGTGGGGGCTGTGGCTCCAGCTGCTGCAAGCCCGTGTGCTGCTGCAAGCCTGTGTGCTGCTGTGTGCCAGTCTGTTCCTGCTCCAGCTGTGGCTCCTGTGGGGGCTGCAAGGGAGGCTGTGGCTCCTGTGGGGGCTGCAAGTCCAGCTGCTGCCAGTCCAGCTGCTGCAAGCCCTGCTGCTGCCAGGACAGCTGCTGCAAGTCCAGCTGCTGCAAGCCCTGCTGCTGCCAGGACAGCTGCTGCAAGTCCAGCTGCTGCAAGCCCTGCTGCTGCCAGGACAGCTGCTGCAAGTCCAGCTGCCGCAAGCCCTGCTGCTGCCAGGACAGCTGCTGCAAGTCCAGCTGCTGCAAGCCCTGCTGCTGCCAGGACAGCTGCTGCAAGTCCAGCTGCTGCAAGCCCTGCTGCTGCCAGGACAGCTGCTGTAAGTCCAGCTGCTGCAAGCCCTGCTGCTGCCAGGACAGCTGCTGCAAGTCTAGCTGCTGCAAGCCCTGCTGTTGCCAGTCCAGCTGCTGCAAGCCCTGCTGCTGCCAGGACAGCTGCTGCAAGCCCTGCTGCTCTGCCCCTATTTGCTGTCAGTGCAAGATCTGAGGTTTGGCTGCAGGTGGCAAGGGGTTGAATGTGACGAGCACCTCACACCCAAGCCATTCCTCACCATTCTGAGCCCCTCCTTTCAGAAGATGCAGTTCCAGTGATGTGGTCTCCAGATTCTGTAGGAGCAGGAGCTCTTTGTGCTGGCTCCTGCTACCCTAGAATCTCCAAACTCACTCACTTCAGGTGCATATCATGTCCCTCCAGTGCTCCCTCAGCCAACACAGTCCCAGAGCCCATCACTGCTTTTCACCAGCAGAACTTGGATGAGCCAAGTTTCTGAGTCAACCTGGGTCACTTTCTGAGTCCACTGCCTGTGCACATCCCACGATCGGCACATCACCAGCCCTCACACACGGCCCCTGCTACCAGCCCTGGAACCTGCCTGCACAGCAGCCACCTGCCAAGGGGTGCACTGCAGCTGCAACCACTCTAAGGAAACTTACTGCTAAAGAATTCATGAATCAATACAGGGGCTGGGATGCTGGCTCAGTGGTAGGGCGGGACCTGGGTTCCATCCTCAGCACCACCTAAAAATAAAGGCATTGTGTTGTGTCCATCTACACCTAAAAATAAATGTTAAAGCAAGCAATCAATCAATAAACAAACAAACACACACCCCCTACTGGACTCCTGACTCCACAGTGCTTTAACACTCAGTCCATTGGGGGAGCAAAACCATCTGGGCCTGCGCGGAGGGAGACTCCTCTGATGGGGTGGGTCTGGGCCACTTACTGCAATCTCAGCAGGGCCATTGCTACCTGCTTTGCCGCCGTGGTCCAGTGCAGTTAGGAAAGAGCATGGAACAACTGGTAATGGTTAGAAGGAGAGAGCAATCTCCTGTGAACAGATGGAATGGGGGGAGGCAACCCAACACAGTAGGAGCAAGTGCAGGGAGAGGCTCTGACCAACCAGCAGGCGCCACTCCCTGAGCAGCAACTGTGTGGAAAGCACTTCCCAAATCTAAGGGCCAGGGACTGCCCTGGGAGGAAGAGGGCTTGCCTAGCATGTTCCAAGCCTGGGCTCCTCCCCAGCACAGCAAAAGTTCTTGAAGACTGGGGAAATACAGGCTTTTGGATTGAACCTATGATACAACTATTTTTTTTAACCAAGGATTGAGCCCAGGGACACTTAATTATGCAGCCACATCCCCAGCCCACCCCCCACCAACTTTTTTTTTTTCCATTTTTATTTTGAGGTAGGAGCTACCTAACTTGCCCAGGCTGGTCTTGCAAGACTCATTAGGGAGACCCCCTGCATGGGTCCTGGATGGACTTCTGCACACCGACTGTGGGGTAACATCAGCACTAGTTAGTGTTTGCTGCTTGTGTTAAAGGGTTTTAGGGCTGGGGCTGGGGCTCAGCAGTAGAGCACTTGCCTAGCATGTGTGAGGCACTAGGTTTGATTCTCAGCACCACCTACAAATATATGAATAAGTAAAATCCCATCACAGAAAGGGTAGCTCCCTTTTTTGAGCTAGTGCAGTGTCCGCAGGTCTCCACTTCCTTCCTGTGCCCTGACTGCCCTGTGACCAGCCAGGTGCAGGTGTTCACAGCTTCAGTCTGAACCAAACCCTGGAGGTGCCCAGGCACTGGAAAAGGCGTTCATGTTGTTCCCAAATGCTGGAGGGAAAGGGACCCAGCTCTGAGAAAGGCCTGATGCCCCATAGGAGCTCCACACCTGACCCCGCTGGGGCCACCTGGGCAGAATGCCCCTTTTCTGGCCACCACCTCTAAGATGCAGCCTGTGTGTGAGCTCTGCTGCAAACTCCTGGCCACCCCTTCTCAGGAGGACTTGGGCCCCCAGGAGTATGCCCTGGGCAGATTTGGAGGGTACTCCATGCACAGTCAGCTGGACAGGTCAAGGAAAGTCCAGGCCTGGGGTCCCACAGGACTGAATCCCGGGGGGCCTCAGAGCATATTAATTGTCAAGGAAGGAAGATGCCCTCAGGGAGGGGCTGGCACTACAGCCACCTGGGAAGCCAGCCCCCAGAACACCTGCAGCCATTTCCTGCAGGGAAAAGGGGGTCCTGCGGGAATCCTGGGATTCCAAGGGTGGTTGGACACCGGCTTTAAACAGGTGCCGATCCCTGGGCCATACTCTGCACTTTGCCACCCAGAATCAGGGCCTGTACAAGTCAGGACCCGAATGGAGCCTTAGCTGTGGTATCCCTCAGCTCATGGGCTAGTGCACATCCCCAAAAGAAAGCCCCAGAAACACCCTCTATCTATCCATCCATCTATCTATCCCTCTGTCTGTCTGTCTATCACACATCTTATATACACTGAGGTGCCACAAGAAGTGAGTCAGCTGCTCAGAGGTGGGTGGGCAAGGCACAATTCTCCTGCAGAAGGGGGAGGCCCAGCACACACCTGGGGGAGGGAAGTCTGCCAATCTTTACCTCTAACAAGGTTATCTGCTCCTCGCTCCTGATAGGAAGAGGTCCGGGGCACAACCTACGGGGTTAGCTGATTTTAAAGGGGAGAAGGACACTGGAAAAGGCTACTGTTGTGACTGGATACCTGTTAGGGAATTTACAAATGGCCCCATTCCGACCACATTGTTCCCTAACTTAAGATGGCTCCAAGCTGACCTCATGGTTTTCAAACTTAAGTTGGCTCCATCCTGACCACATGGCACTTAAGTTATAGTGAACATGCTTGTGTTGCAAGACAGTTAAACTTTGATAGAAAGGAAAACCTGTCTTCCAATTTCCCCCTTTTTATGATCCATATAAATTCTTTTCTTCAAATTTAGATAACCTCTTCTGACCTTCATGTTCTTCTGTATCTACCTCAGGTGGATTATTTATTCATTTGTTTTTGGTGCCAGGGATTGAACCCATGGGTTCTCAACCACTATCCCACATCCCCAGCCCTTTATTTTGTTTTATTTAGAGACAGGGTCTTCCTAATTTGCTTAGAGCCTTGCTAAGTTGCTGAGGCTGGCTTTGAACTTGTGATCCTCCTGCCTCAGCCTCCCAAGCCACTGGGATAGCAGGACAGTGTCACCTGGCCCAGCCAAGAAGATTGTTTTGATATGAGACTGGGTTTTTTGGTGAGATCTGTCTCTGATATATCAGTCATTGAATAAAACCTCCCATTCATGGGATGGTACAACTGACTAATTGTAGTCACTACTCCCGATGGAACAATTAGAAGAAGAAGAATAGATGGGATTAGTTCTTTCTGTGTGATACCAGTAGCATCTAATTTTTCTGCAATGCCCTTGAGAGTATCTCTGGTATATTTAATGATCCTTTGTTGATTGTATAAATGTAGTTAATCCAGGTAAACTTTTATTTATCATAGACACTAAGAGAATTGACTAAAGATCTGCTGCTACCTGATTCCTGGCTTTGAACCCATTAAGAATCCCTCAAGAAATTCCAATGGAATCTATATGAATACAGCATTCAGATGACCCTGGGGAAGAGAGACCCCTCTCCTTCCTGGGGAACTGAGATTGATCTGGTCTGAGAAATACCAGGGAGAAAGGGCTAGCCAATTTAACCAAAGGGCAGTTCCACTATAATTGGTGGGTCAGGTCTCAAGTACTGGACTGCACTATACCACCTGACACCTGCTCGGGCTATAGCAAGTGTTGTTTGACTAGACATCTAAAAAGACCAGCTTTCATTGCATCCAGATATGTGTCCCAGAAGGTCAATGGCACGCTAGAGACATGAGGTGCACCTGGCTCCAAGTGAAGGAGGTCAAATGGTTTTGGGGGCTTTTGCCTTGGGCCCTTAGGTACCAGGAATAAATGATAGGGTCTTGCAAGACTCAATTCCCCAAGCTGTCTTCCTGAAAGAGGGATCTCAGAGAGCTCATGCCCATGGGTTTGAGGTCCACCAGGGGGCATCGGCCCTCCCGAGCCTCCAGTCGCCCTGTGGAGCAGCACAGTTGCCTTTATTTCATGAATTAAAAGAACACTTAACCCGATCCCCCCAGGCTTTTGACTCACCACGTCCAATTTCTGCTTTAACAGTTCCTGCTAAACCCTCTACGTTCATCACAGAACCACTGGTCACATCATTGGTAGATTCCAGGAGGACCTTGTGGGTACGAAACCACATTCACCCTTCCCCCACCATCACCTCATACCCCATCAGCTTTTCTTTGTTTTTCATTTTTATTTTGAGGTAGCAGCTACCAAACTTGCCCAGGCTGGTCCTGAACTTGTGATCCTCAGGCCTCAGCCTCCTGAGACACTGGGATCACAGACTTGCGCCATGCCACTCAGCTCTTCTTTTATCTCCTAGAGTTAGGATCAAAAAAAGTCAAATTCACAACAGCTCAAGTGGGATGTTGGGTACCAGGGATGGGGTGGGGGAGTTTAGGGAGATATCAGTCCAAAGATACAAGATTTCCATGAGGAGGAAACTGGCCAAGTGCTCCATTTACCACTCAGAGTGAAGATGGTTGGTAACAATGTGTCCTATGCTTGAAAATGACTGAGTCACTTCCCAGGGTTCTCACCAGGGAACTCAAAGTGAAGAACCATCCATTCAATGGCTCAAGTCCTAGGGACCTACTCAGAAGCAGGAACACCAAGCACCCTGCACACCAAGTCCTGGTCCATCCCAGCTACACACACACACACACACACACACACACACACACACACACCCCTAAGGAGCTCAGCTTGGCCACTCCACAGTGCATACATCTATGAGAACATCCTGTTATACATCACAAATGTGTCATTGTCATATGTCAGTACGAGTCACTGCAGCATGAAATAAAGAATTAAAAGGCACATCTCACAAGAAGAATAGAGGAGGACTGAGCAGGAGAAAATGAGAGGAAATTCCAGGCCATCATTCTGACATGGCACCTGCGGCACCAGTTGGGACAGTCCCAGTAGTAAAACTCCTAAGGAGGGAGAAACCTGAAACAGGGCCCCCCGCCCCTGAGCTGTCCGCTAATCCTGTCCATGTGTAATGGCGCCTCCTCGACACCATGGGGATGTGTAGGTGCGCATTGGTGAGCTGAGGTCAAACACCTCACAGGCAGAGGCGTGTCCCACAGGGTCGGCCTGGACAGGAGACTCACGGGTGGCCAGCGCAGGGCACGTGAGGAGAGACGCTGGACAGAAAGAAACGGGTGTCTCAGCCTTTAAGTGAACACTGGAAAGTTTCCCAGATGTGACCCAAAAGCCTAGAATTTGAGGTGGCCATACCTGAGCTAAAAGAAACGTTCAGAACTGCGCCCGCCGGGAGAGGGGGCACGTGAAGCAGCCCAGTAGGGCCAGAACTCAACCAGCCGTCTGTTTCCGCCATGAAAACGGACATATAGAATTGTCATCCCATCAAGAAGGAACCCAAGAGTCTGTGTGCACAGTCCAGCAGAAAACCCCACTCAGGGCCCAGGGTTCAGGCCAATGAATAGAGGCATGTCATTTTCTAGGTCAGAGCCTGCTGATGGCATCAGTCCACCTCTTCCAGTTTCTGATCTGTTGTAAGGTCTGCTGTCCTAAGTACCAACTGCAGTGCATACACCCCCCTCTTGAGATGGAAGGTCATCTTGAGGTCAGAGGGGTCAGCAGGGGCTGCGGGGAGCAGAGTCTGGTTACACAGAGCTCAGCTCAGAGCGACCACGGCACAGCGCCCCCCGGCGGCCCTCCTGAGAAACCCACACGGAGCAGCACCTGGGCCTTGGGAAGGTCTGCAGGGAAGGGTGCGGGCATGGCCTGCCACCTGGGGCTCTGCCAACAGACCCTGGCCACCTGCGGGATAAACAGGGCTCCCAGATGTCCTCCAAGTGGAGGTTCACAGCGGTTTCCTTCCTGTGAAAACAGCCTGGACCTGGGTGAGTGGAGAAAGGCAGCCTGGAGTATCCAGCAGGGAGCCCTGGGCAGGAGGCAGAGTACGCCCTGCGGTGCCGAGGGGAAGGCCCAGCTCGGGAGCATGCCTGCACCCTGTGCACACAACCACCTGAAATACCACGAGGGCCCAGGAACCCACCTTGACAGAGGCCGCCAGCAGAGCCACTTAGAGGGGCAAGGAGCTGAGCAGAAGCCCAGGTGACCAGCAGCCTGCTGTGGGCGGTCCACATCCTGCCCAGGAGGCGGTTCCACAGGTACAGACACCTGTGCAGAGCCCCAAACCCTGCACTTCCCACAGGGAGTCAGTCTCCTGTGTGCCCATCCTACCTTAGAGCTGATGAAGGGAAGACAGGTAGGGAGGGCGATGGTTGAGAGAGAATGCACCAGTGATAGATTAAGAGATGACAGGTGATTGGTAGATAGGGAGGAAGGGAGGGAGGGAGGAGGCAGACAGGCCTAGGAATGTGGCTCACACTCATTCACCTAGAGTGTGTGAGGCCCTAGGTTCCATTCCCAGCAAAACAAATACGTACATCTCTAAGGACACAGTGAGAAGAGCCAAATCACCAGAGTGAATAGAAAGTCAATGCAGTGACAAATTGGGTAAATTTAAATGAGTATTGGCTAAATCACAAAATAATGTCTTGTAGGTTTTAATGATAAATACATATGACTAAAAAACTTAAAACACGACTTTGAAATCCTGTTGGACGAAGGGTAAACAGAGATCAAGTTCTGAGCTCCCTGTGCTGTACATTTCTCTGGCAGAAAGATGTGCTTTCCTAGAAGGTCCCGGGCACTGGTTTTGGCCCTGGGGTCTAACATCTGTGGGTGCCATTAATCCTCCCACTATAGACCATCTGGTGGCCTCCAAATGCCCACACATCTGTCCCACAAGCAGAATACGCACACTCCACCAAAGTTCCCCTGAAGTCTTCCCCCACTACAGCATTAACCCAAGGCCCCAAACTCACAGAAACAGACTCCATTAGAAAGACCCAATTTCATCTAAATGAGGTGTGGTGCGTCTCAGGACATGACCCCTCACAGAAGTCCTCTGTACCTCGGACTTGGGGAACGACCACGCAAACTACAAATCACAGGCGGGTCAGGCATGAGACAAGGCCGACAGAAACCGCTCTTCCAGCAGGAACACAAGGGCTTTCCCAGACCAAGAAACCACGGAACCCAGCAGAGCTCCCTCTGGGATTGAGCTGCAGGTGCGCCTGTGGCCCGCATCCCAGGCGCTGCCTCCACAGCCTGCCGCACTCTGGGCCTGCCTCTCTGCCCACACAGCCCCTCTCTTTTCTTGACGGTGCCAACTGCTGCCCCCAGATCACTCGATCGCCCTGTCCACTGTAGAATTTTGGAAGTCCAACAGCATTTCTTCCTTCTGCCTGTCTCCATCCCTTTTGTCCCAAGTTGGCAGAGATTTTGCTGATAGAACTCTCAAAAGCCACGCGAGTCTTCCATGGTATGGAGGGACCTCACCCCAGACAAGAACCCCCAGATTGCTCCTGGGCCATATCATGCCCCACCTGCTTCTGGGACGTGGTTGTGTGGGTTTGGGAGATGCTGGACTCATCTCCTCAGCAACATGGTTGGCCAGACACCCCAGGTCTGTCCCAAGCTTTCCCAGCTGTTCCAATCCCCATCTAAGTCTCTGCAGTCTAGACGGGCTGAGACCCTCCCAGATCATCAGGTGCTGGCTCCTGGGCTGGGCAGTCCTTTCCCGGAGCATCCCGCTGCTCTCACATCCCAAGAACCAGGGGAACTCCAGGGTGTGCCCTGGGTCCGAGGTGTCCTCGGTCAGGTGCCCAACCCCTCACAGTTCTGCCTCCTGCACGCCCTGCAACCTGACTAAGCTGAGTGTGTTGCAAGCAGGTGACCAGGACAGCCTTGCCTGTCGTCTCCAGGAGCTGCTCCCCGTTTCCTGCTGAGTCCTCCCCTACGGCACCTCGAACCTCCAGACGTCTGCCCAAAGCTTGTTCCATACAACCCAGGATTTCTCTAGCTTGCACCTCAAAATCCCTGCGGCCCCTACCCAGCACCCAATCTCCAAACCATGCCCACATTTCTAGATCCTCCTCACAGCCAAGCTCCAAACACCAAAGCCAGCACCATCTCCTGTGGCTGCAGCTTCCCATCACAGAACCCACACAGGCCACTCTGTGCCACAAGTCCCACCTGGGTCTCAGGAGCAGAATGAGCTCAGCATGCTCCCCTTGCAGGCCCCGGGGAGGACCACTTGTGCGTGTGCGGCTGCTGGAGGGGACGGGGAATCAGCAACCCCTTGGTGAGGGATCAAGTCTCTCTGATCTTGGCATCTCCCATTCATCTCTCTCTTCTCTTTGCAGCCAATCTCCCTCTGTCTCCCCATAAGGACACACTGAGGGTCCATCTGTACTACACGAGATAAGGTCCCCAATCATATCTGCAGGGATTCTCCCAATAAGAGCATTCCCAGGTCACATGGACTAGGGCATCTTATCCTCGGTAAGGGCAGGATCATCCTAATGTAGCACGTGAACCCCAAATAGAAAAGAGTGGAAGTCCAGACACATGTGCGGGACACTGGGCATGCTGCCACCACCCACGGGCCACGGCAGGCAGCACGGGAGGCAGGTGGCCAGCACCCAGGAAGCCCAGTCAGTCAGCCTGAAATGGCATGGACAAGGAAAAGGCCAAATTTAGAAACCTACGGACATGGCTAGTACATGCAGTCAATGGGAAAGCAGGAAAAGAATACAGCAGGAGAGAACGCGCCCTGAGGAAACACCTTGCACACAGGAGGAAGTGACCAGGTGCCTGACCCCCGGCAGGTACATAAAGCCCTGGCTCAGGAGACCCCACACCTCACTCCTCCCTCTCCACCTGCTGCTCTCACCTCCTCCACCCTCCACCTCCAGAACCATGACCTGCTGTGGCTGCTCCGGGGGATGTGGCTCCAGCTGTGGGGGCTGTGGCTCCAGCTGCTGCAAGCCCGTGTGCTGCTGCAAGCCTGTGTGCTGCTGTGTGCCAGCCTGTTCCTGCTCCAGCTGTGGCTCCTGTGGGGGCTGCAAGTCCAGCTGCTGCAAGCCCTGCTGCTGCCAGGACAGCTGCTGCAAGTCCAGCTGCTGCAAGCCCTGCTGCTGCCAGGACAGCTGCTGCAAGTCCAGCTGCTGCAAGCCCTGCTGCTGCCAGGACAGCTGCTGCAAGTCCAGCTGCTGCAAGCCCTGCTGCTGCCAGGACAGCTGCTGTAAGTCCAGCTGCTGCAAGCCCTGCTGCTGCCAGGACAGCTGCTGCAAGTCTAGCTGCTGCAAGCCCTGCTGTTGCCAGTCCAGCTGCTGCAAGCCCTGCTGCTGCCAGGACAGCTGCTGCAAGTCCAGCTGCCGCAAGCCCTGCTGCTGCCAGGACAGCTGCTGCAAGTCCAGCTGCTGCAAGCCCTGCTGCTGCCAGGACAGCTGCTGCAAGTCCAGCTGCTGCAAGCCCTGCTGCTGCCAGGACAGCTGCTGCAAGCCCTGCTGCTGCCAGGACAGCTGCTGCAAGTCCAGCTGCTGCAAGCCCTGCTGCTGCCAGGACAGCTGCTGCAAGTCCAGCTGCTGCAAGCCCTGCTGCTGCCAGGACAGCTGCTGCAAGTCTAGCTGCTGCAAGCCCTGCTGTTGCCAGTCCAGCTGCTGCAAGCCCTGCTGCTGCCAGTCCAGCTGCTGCAAGCCCTGCTGCTGCCAGGACAGCTGCTGCAAGCCCTGCTGCTCTGCCCCTATTTGCTGTCAGTGCAAGATCTGAGGTTCTGGCTGCAGGTGGCAAGGGGTTGAATGTGACGAGCACCTCACACCAAAGCCATTCCTCACCATTCTGAGCCCCTCCTTTCAGAAGATGCAGTTCCAGTGATGTGGTTTCCAGATTCTGTAGCAGCAGGAGCTCTTTGTGCTGGCTCCTGCTACACTGGAATCTCCAAGCTCACTCACTTCAGGTGCAAATCATGTCCCTCCAGTGCTCCCTCAGCCAACACAGTCCCAGAGCCCATCACTGCTTTTCACTAGCAGATCTTGGATGAGCCAAGTTTCTGAGTCAACCTGGGTCACTTTCTGAGTCCACTGCCTGTGCACATCCCACGATCGGCACATCACCAGCCCTCACACACGGCCCCTGCTACCAGCCCTGGAACCTGCCTGCACAGCAGCCACCTGCCAAGGGGTGCACTGCAGCTGCAACCACTCTAAGGAAACTTACTGCTAAAGAATTCATGAATCAATACAGGGGCTGGGATGGTGGCTCAGCGGTAGGGCGGGACCTGGGTTCCATCCTCAGCACCACCTAAAAATAAAGGCATTGTGTTGTGTCCATCTACGCCTAAAAATAAATGTTAAAGCAATCAATAAACAAACAAACAAACACACACCCCCTACTGGACTCCTGACTCCACAGTGCTTTAACACTCAGTCCATTGGGGGAGCAAAACCATCTGGGCCTGCACAGAGGGAGCCTCCTCTGATGGGGTGGGTCTGGGCCACTTACTGCAATCTCAGCAGGGCCATTGCTACCTGCTTTGCCGCCGTGGTCCAGTGCAGTTAGGAAAGAGCATGGAACAACTGGTAATGGTTAGAAGGAGAGAGCAATCTCCTGTGAACAGATGGAATGGGGGGAGGCAACCCAACACAGTAGGAGCAAGTGCAGGGAGAGGGTCTGACCAACCAGCAGGCGCCACTCCCTGAGCAGCAACTGTGTAGAAAGCACTTCCCAAATCTAAGGGCCAGGGACTGCCCTGGGAGGAAGAGGGCTTGCCTAGCATGTTCCACCCTGGGCTCCTCCCCAGCACAGCAAAAGTTCTTGAAGACTGGGGAAATACAGGCTTTTGGATTGAACCTATGATACAACTTTTTTTTTTTTTCTTAAGCACGGATTGAGACCAGGGACACTTAATTATGAAGCCATATCCCCTGTCCCCACCCCATCACATCATCCCCCCACCATTACAAGACTCCCCCTCTCCTGCATTTGTATGTTGGAATACAACATTTTGTTTTAATAAATCATCTTTTATCAGTGCAAAACAGGCCGTGTGATCCTTTCTTTGCTGGTCTTCCATGTACTGGTGGACAAGCAAGCCCATTGTAAACAGCCCAGGGCAGACTGGGCAGCGGCAGACTGGGCCAGCCTGCCTGACTGCTCTTCTCACCCCCAGGCTTCCATCCACCTCCAGGCCTGGGGCTCCTCCCCCGTGTCACACAGAGCACACCAGGAGGCCCGCAAGAGGCTCTGAGTTGTGGGTTTGAGTCCTCCCTGACTGTCCCTTCTGTGCCGCGCCCAGTGTCCCTTGGTCCTCCTCCTAGTTCTCAGAGGCCGTGACATGTTCCCAGCACCTGGTGTCTGGTTTCAGGCGTGCTTGGGCTCAGCCACTCTGCCCTGGAGTCCTGGCCGCATGAGAGGTCCCGGGAAGGACCTTCAACAATCTCTCCTGGTCCTGGTGGTTGTGACCTGGGCTGCTGTCCTCCCTGAGGCCTTCTACATGATGTTCTGCCCCACCTTGGCCCCGAGTAGTGGTGTCAGCGCTCGGATAGCTGAGACCTCAGAAGCCATGAACCAAAGTCAACTCACCTCATCTAAATTTGGTCTTGTCCCGTCTTTTGGTCATTGCAATGAAAAAGCTGACTGTCACAATAAGAATGAGGACTGTCCCCATGGGAATGCCAAACCCTTCTGACCAGGCCTCCGGGGACCTGGCAGAGCAGGTCTCAGACCAAGCAATTGTTGTCATCTTCAGAGGGCGACTTGGTGTCTCGGGAAGCCCACATGGTGGCAAGTGGTCAGATGATCCCCAGCACTTGGAGGCCCTGCATGTTCTCTAGACACACCTCCCCAGTCCTCGCAGCCCTGGACTGCAGGTGGCCCTGTGTTCTGCCAAGGGGCCAAGCCACAGAAGAGAGACTTTCCATCCCAGCTCAGAGGCTGGAACCTCCCTGGCATGGCACGTCTGGGTCCCCGTACCCCCACCCCCACCTCAGTCTCAAGACGCTCTCAGCACAGCCTTGAGGGGCTCCCTGTGCCTCCTCCCCAGCAGGCTTCCCACCAAGAGGACGGCTAGGTGAGCCGTGCTGACCACACTGGAGAGGAGCCACAGCAGTCAGAGGCCAGGCTCAGATACTCTAATGGCAGGTACATAATGAGAGTGAGGGGCAGGCCTCAAAGAAGCAAGGTGACAGCCAAGACACAGATGTCACGGCACATCCTGGAACAGGACAATGCCAGGAGTGGCATATGCCAAGGACAGCCAAGGTCAGGCTGGACACGCACCTCCCAGAGCAAGTGAGTCACGGCTTCCAGAAGGATGCTCCCAGCAGTCCGAGGCCTCAGTCCCCACCAGCAGACAGAGGGCCAGAGTCCAGCCTAGTGAACTGACCATGGCAGAAGTGTGCCTGAGTGGTGCCATGTCCAGGTGGGAAAGAGGGTGCCCAGAAAGCTCTCGGTGCTCACGGCCACCAGGAGGCAGAGGCCCACTGTGTGTGAGAAGGAGGACGTGGGCTCCGGGGTGGCAGTACATGCCACACCCCCCTGGGTGCCACCCCTGAGTGTCCCAGCAAGGTCCAGCAAGGCAGGAGAGACCAATGACAAGGGCAACTGCCAGGCTGGGGACTAGGCCTCGGAGGGGCTGCTCTGGAGGGGAGGCAGAGAAGCCAGCAGACCGCAGAAGGCCACGGGCACCCTGAGGGGGAACCACACGCCCAGGACTGCTCCCCTCGTGTGCAGGGCTGTCTGTCCCATTGTGAAGATCCAGCACCCCAGGACACTGGCCTCCACAAGAGCCATCGTATCTCAGCGGCCTGTGATCTCCCACCCGTCTGACCCTTAATTGCTGTGTCCTCAACAATGGTTCCCCGAACGAAGAAGGACCTCAGAGAAGCTGCAGCCTCTGTGCCTGGGTCCACCTACCACCCCAGGCCCAGCTGGGCGCCACACTCAGGAAGCTCTGCCTGCACTTCTCCAGGGGGCTCCAGCGGCAGGGGCTCAGATGCACCATTTTGGCTCTGCAGTGCAAAGACGGGGCGCTCTCACCCTGTCCCAAAGCCCCCGGGCCACTGCACCTGGGGAGCGCTGCGGGGCTCCATGTGGGCTCAGGTCTGTGTGAGGCAGTGAAGTCCTTTCTCTTTTCTCCTACTCATTTCAACCCGTCAATGGCTGACCACAACTCATATCCATCAAGTCTCTCCCGGTCAGATGAGAAATTCAGGTGTGCCCGGGACATGCCATGGTGCGCCTCGCTCATGGGGACCTGGGGAGCACAGTGTGTCACTCCGCCCCCAGCTTGTGTGCCTTTTCCCCGGGGCCTAGATTGACTCCCCAAACTAGCAGCCGGGCACCATGGGCAGGACTGGTCTGGAGGCGTGGGAACATGAGGGACAACGCCCTCCTCGCTGCCCACGACCGAGGGCGGGCCCTGCCCCCTTCACCTCCCGGGCGCAGGACTGTGGATGGCTGGGGCAGTCCCCTCCTGGTAGCAGCCCGTGGGCGTGCCCTCGCACCTTCCTGAAGAGCGGGTGTGGGGTCCTGCGTCCTCCTCCGGGGGGCTGGAGGATCGCCATGAAGACCCGCGCTTTTCCCTGTGGGAGATCCTTAGTTACAGTTGGACTCTTCTCCTTCCAGGTAAGCTCCCATCTCCTGCTTCTTCTCCAGTTGGGTAAGACAAGACCCTCTGGGAGGCTTTCCCCTCCTCCAGCTCATCTGGCTCCTGAGCGGAAGGTCCTCTGGGTTTCCCTCCCACCCTCCCAGTCTGTAAAGCTGGTAGCTCTTCCTGTGTGGCCTCTGCTTGGAGCACCTGCAGTCCTGGGTCCCTCCCTGCAGCTGCCTTCAGACAGCCAACCTGGGGTCTCCCCTCCCTCTCCTGTGTCGACTTCACTTCCCCTTCACGCCCCTCATCACCTCCTTCCTTCTGCTTGCTTTCAGTGCAGCTTTCTCTTCTGCATCGCTTCTTATTTTATACTTGATGCCTGCTGATTCTGCAGAATAGTGGGTTGCATTAGGGCATATCTATACATGCTTACAACGGTGATCGGTTGGAGCTTTCTCTTTGCCGAGGTAGGCATCTGCTGCTGAGCTCCCTCTCAGCACTGCTTTTTCTCCATCTCAGAGCGTCGGTGTGTGGTGTTGTTGGTGTCCTCTGAAGCCAGTCATAACTTACCCTATGACTCAGGCACCCCCACCGAGGTGTTTCCTAAGAACACGTACAGAATCCAAGATGGTGGGCCAGAGGGAAGCAGCATTCTGTGTTGCTGTGACCCAGGTCTCACCGAGTGGGTATACTGCATCTCTGAGAGGGACAGAGAATGCCTATACAGCTGCTCTTGTGCAGAAATCACCACGATGTACCCTTCCTTGTGCAGGGATCCGGCCTCAGCGTTGGAGCAAGACATGACTCCTGACACTCAACTCTCAAAGTCCTAGACCATGCAGGGCTTGTGCATGCCCTGGCGCAATCACCTATCAGCACCCCTGAAGAACTCCCTGACATTGCTCAGCTCCCACGCAGGACACTCAGCAGCTACCCACTCTCAGCCCAACGCCATTGCCTGGCTCCTCCACACCTCGCAACACCCTGGTGCAGGAAGCAGACTGCCAACATCTTGGCTCACCTTCCTCGCCATAACTGGTGGGGGTAGCTCCTAGATCCAGCTGGCCAGGTACCTGGTTTCCACCTCCCCCTCTCCCCAGGGGTGGTGACCCAGCACAGCAGCTTCCCAACACAAAGCAGCTCTCAGTGAGACCAGAGTGCAGTGCCACCAGGGCGCTATCCATGGGAGTTCCGGGAAGAGAATTCCCTCATTTGGGAACTGCTAAGAGAGAAGACAATGGAGAAAACGTTTGGAAAGTTTAGAGACTAACAGAGAGACCAGGAACTGGGCAATCCTCAGGCAAGAGAGGGAGAGAGAACCAGGCACTCAAGTCATATGAGCGGACTGAAAAGGAAACTTTGAGGTACAGTCTCCCTGCAGGGACTGGTGGGTGCCACTCCTTGTTTCCAGGTGCGCTGCACCAGGACCAGCCTTCCCACCCTGGTTACCTCCACCATCCTGAGGGCAGAGATACTAGCTAACAACAGACAACCCACCTATTGGATGAGAAGAGAAGCAGGAAAGAGACAGATCTCTAAAACTAGCAACAATCCTGGTTTCTTCCTTTGAGAATATTTTTCCTCTTTTTTCTTTTCCCCCTCTATCCTCTGGCCCTCACATCCCCAACATGCATGAGACCAAGAACTTTGCATGAATTAGGATTTTGAGAACTGGGACATCTGTACAATATAATATAGAGGTGGTTGTATATGTCCCTTTTCCCTTCTTTTATTTTCCTTTTACCCTACATTTCTTACTATTTTAACATCCTTTATTTTTTCTAAATACATATGTGTGTTTGTTTTAGAAAAATATTGTCTTCCCATGTACATGTCTACCCAAAACTACTTCTCTATTCTCTTGCTACTAACCCTCTCCATAAGATTTCTCTTTCACACTTCTTAAAATTTATTAACTCTATATCCTCACATCCTACCTCCTCAGCATGTGATCCTACACCTCACCCCAAGTTCATTGTCCACCATCAGAAACTGTAAAATCGTTTTACAAAACTGCTGAGAGCCATTGCCAAGTAGGAATGACGCATCGTAATCCTTGCCAGCATACCCCATGTTAAATGGACTTGCCTTGGAAATTTGCTGTGACCTTGCTTGTGTGTTTGAGAAAGGTGACCCTGCTCAATGACCAGGGTGGATCCAGGATTAGGGTGTATCCTGCAGGAAGTATCCCTGTCCTTGAGTTTAGGGCGTGACAATAGGAGTTTTAGGGAAGTTTGAGGTTGAAGATTATTCCTGCTGGGAGTAGGGCATTCCTGCTGGGAGTAGGGCATGCCTGCTGCCTGAGTTCCCGCTGAGTTCTCATGGAGAGAAAGTATTTAGGATGTGAATTGTGCGGGGGATGGGGATTGCCCCTGAACCTGTGTGGAGGCGGTGTGAGATCAGGAATAAAGAATTGTTGTTTGAACCTACAAAGCTGTGTGGTGGCTCGTGATTCTGTGCCAAGCCGAGACATTGGCATTTGGCACAAAACTACTGATTATATTATAGATAATAATCGAATTCAACATTTCTGTACATTGTGACCACACTGTAAACATCTTAATAGCAACAAATTGTTCCTAGGTGGTGTGTTGTTGACATTAGGATCTGTTAACATTGTCCTTCCCCACAAAGGAGAGGCCTTGGAACCGTACAAGAGCACTACAAACCTATAGGGTAGAAAAATAACACCCTGAGCCCCCAGAGTGAGAAGGGAAGACACTCAAGCAACATGAAAAGTCAAGGGAAGAAAGTGCCCCAAACAAACCAAGACACACATTATTAGAATTCATGGCACCCACAGCAGAAGGAATTCAGGATGTACATGGTTAAAACGTTCTGTGAGCTGAAGGAAGATTAAAGAGAGCAAATACAGGCAGCAAAAGATTATTTCGACAAAGAGCTACATAAAAAAATATAGGAAGAAAAAAAAACCAGAAATCCTTGAAATGAAAGAAACAGTAAACCAAATTAAAAGTTCAATCGAACACATCACCAACAGAGTAGACCACTTAGAAGACAGGACATCAGACAACAAAACAAAATTTATAATCTTGAAAAGAATGTAGACTGACCACATAGTGAAAATGGTAAGAAACGATGAGCAGAAAACCCAAAAATATGGGATAGCATAAAAAGACCAAATTTAACAGTTATTGGGATAGAGGAAGGCATAGAGTTCCAAACCAAATGAATGAACAATCTATTCAATGAAATAATATCATAAAACTTTCCAAACATGAAGAATGAATTGGAAAACCAAATTCAAGAAGCCTACAGGATGCCAAATGTACAAAATCACAACAGACCCACATCAAGGCACATTATAATGAAAATGCCCAACATACAGAATAAGGAGAGAATATTAAAAGCCACGAGAGATAGGAATCAGGTTACATACAGGGGGAAACTCATTAGGATAATGGCAGATTTTTCAACACAGACCCTGAAAGCTAGAAGATCCTGGAACAACATATATCAAACTCCAAAAGAAAATAGATATCAACCAAGAATCTTGCATCCAGAAAAATTAAGCTTTAGATTTGATGATGAAATAAAAACCTTCCATGATAAACAAAAGATAAAAGAATTTACAGCTAGAAAACCAGCACTGCAGAACTTCCTTAGCAAAATGTTCCATGAAGAGGAAATGAAAAACAATAATGAAAAGCAGCAGAGAGAAGTAGGACACTAGAGGAAAAACTAAACAAAGAAGAAAACAAGTCAAGTTAAATAACAAAAACAAGCAAACATGGCTGGGAATACAAACCATGTCTCAATAATAAGCCTGAATGTTAATGGCCTAAACTCTCCATTCAAAAGACATAGGCTAGCAGATTGGATTTTTAAAAAGATGCAATGATATGCTGCCTCCTGGAGACTCATCTGATAGGAAAAGACATTCACAGTCTGAAGGTGAAAGGTTGGGAAACATCATACCATTCACAGGGACTGCGGAAGAAAGCAGGGGTTACCTCCTTCATATCAAATAAAGTAGACTTCAAGCCAAGGGTATCAAAAGGAATAAAGAAGGACATTTCATGCTGCTCCAGGGAACCACACACCAACAAGACATAACAATCTTAAATATATATGCTCCAAACAATGGAACAGCTGTGTTCATCAAACAAACTCTTGTCAAGTTCAAGAGTCAAATTGACCACAACACAATGATCTTGGGTGACTTTAACACAGCCCTCTCACCACTGAATAGATCTTCCAAACAAAAGTTGAATAAAGAAACTATAGAGCTCAATAATACAATCAATAACTTTGACATAACTGACTACATAGAATATTTCATCCTTCATCAATTGGATATACTTTCTTCTCAGCAGCATATGGATCCTTCTCTAAAATAGACCATATAATATGCCACAAAGCAACTCTTAGAAATATAAAAAAGTAGACATATCACTCTTCATTTTATCAGATCATAATGGAATGAAATTAGAAATCAATGAAAAAATAAAAAATAAAAGTTACTCCAATACCTGGAGACTAAACAATATGCAACTGAATGAACAATGGATTGCCAAAGACATCAAGGATGAGATTAAAAAATTCTTAGTGGTAAAAGAAAACACTGATACAACATGTAAAAATCTCTGGGACCCTATGAAGGCAGTACTAAGAGGAAAGTTCATTGCATTGAGTTCATTTCTTAAAAGAAGAAAACGTCAACAAATAAATGACCTAACATTACATCTCAAAGTGCTAGAAAACAATAAATAAACACCAAAAGTGGTGTTTATTTATTGAAAATAATTAAAATTAAATTTTAAATTAAAATTAAAATTAGAGCTGAAATCAATAAAATCAAAACAAAAGAAACAACTGAAAAAATTTACAAAACAAAAATATTGGTTCTTTGAAAAAAAAATAGGTAAGACTGACAGAGCCTTAGCTATGCTAATTGAAGAGAAGGAGAGAAAAACTCAAATTACTAACATACATGATGAAAAAGG
Source organism: Ictidomys tridecemlineatus (assembly GCF_052094955.1). Classification (NCBI taxonomy): domain Eukaryota; kingdom Metazoa; phylum Chordata; class Mammalia; order Rodentia; family Sciuridae; genus Ictidomys; species Ictidomys tridecemlineatus. Next base: position 1,357,698 of record NC_135480.1, on the reverse strand, counting down.
TAACATCACAACAGACACTACAGAAGTACAGAGGATAACTAGAAATTATTTTGAAAACTTGTACTCCAATTAAATAGAAGATATTGACGGCATCAAAAATTTCTTAAGTCATATGATTTGCCCAAATTGAATCAGGAAGATAAACACAATTTAAACAGACCAATATCAAGTGATAAAACAGAAGACACCATCAGAAGTCTACCAACCAAGAAAATCTCAGGATGAGATGGATACACAGCCGAGTTCTACAAGGCCTTTAAAGACGAATTAATACCAATACTCTTCAATTTATGTCAGAAAATAGAAAAAGAGAGAGCACTTCCAAACTCATTCTATGAGGCCAATAGCACCCTGATTTCAAATCCAGGCAAAGACACATCAAAGAAAGAAAACTTCAGACCAATATGTCTAATGAATATAGATGCAAAAATTCTCATTAAAATTTTGGCAAATAGAATACAAAAACATATCAAAAAGATCATGTACTATGATCAGCTGGGATTCATCCCAGGCATGCAAGGTTGGTTCAGCATATGGAAATCAATAAATGTAATTTAATCACATCAGTTGATTTAAAGACAAGAATCATATGATCATCTCAATAGACTCAGAAAAGCATTTGACAAAATACAGCACCCCTCATGTTCAAAACACTAGAAAAATTATGGATAACAGAAACATATCTCATCATTGCAAAAGCTATCTATGCTAAGCCCCAACATCATTCTAACATCATTCGAAATGAAGAAAAAGTGAAAGCACTTCCTATAAAAACTGGAACAAGACAGGGATGCCCTCTTTCACCACTTCTATTTAATGTAGAAACACTGCCCAGAGCAATTAGACAGACAAAAGAAATTAAAGGGATACACACTGAAAAGAAGATCTTAAATCAGCACTATTTGCTGATGATGTGATTCTATACCTAGAACCCAAAAAGTTCCACCAGAAAACTTCTAGAATTAGTAAATAAATTCAGCAATGTAGCATGTTATAAAATCAACACCCATAAATCAAAGACATTCCTGTACATCAGTGGCAAATCCTCTGAAAGGGAAATGAGGAAAACTATCCCATTTATAATAGACCCCCCCAAAATACTTGGGAATCAAGTTAATGAAAGAGGTGAAAGATCTATACAGAACCCTAAAGAAAGAAATCAAATAAGACCTTAGAAGATGGGAAGATCTATCTTGCTCTTGGATAGGCAGAATTAATATTGTCAAAATGACCATACAACCAATAGCACTATACAGATTTAATGCAATTCTAATCAAAATCCCAGTGACATTCCTCATAGAAATAGAAAAAGCAATCATGAAATTCATCTGGAATAATAAGAGACCCAGAATAGCTAAAGCAATCCTTAGCAGGAAGAGTGAAATAGGTGGCATTGCTATACCAGACCTTAAACTATACTACAGAGCAATTGCCGCAGTCTGTCTGGGCACAATTCAGGAGCCACTTGTCAAAAGAAACTAACTTTATTTTTAGAACTACAAACGCCAAGCAAAACAGCTCCTCAGGAAAAAACCCTCAGAGCCCAACTGCCACCACCGGCTTCCCACAAGCCTCTCACCCCCACCCCAGCCTCTCCACCTCCCACAATCCTCCTGCTCTTGAGGCCGATTGGCTGGGTCACGTGGGCAGAGCCAAAGAAGTCCCCCAATGAGCAGCTCCGTGGTCTGAAAGGGCAGGGAAACAGCCCAATGAGCATCACCGCAGAGGAGCCAATCAGCTAGATGTTGCTGGGGCTGCGGTGAGCCAATCATCAGCCGGCAGCTGGAAGTTTGTTGGCAGCTGGAAGTTTGCTGGCAGCTGGAAGTTTGCTGGGGCCCCTTTGGCTGTGGCTCTCAACAGCAATAGTAACAAAAACAGCATGGTCATGGCATTGGCACCAAAACAGACTGATAGACCAATGGTACAGAATAGAGCACACAGAGACTAACCCACAAAATTACAATCATCTTATATTAGACAAAGGTGCAAAAACATACACTGGAGAAAAGATAGCCTCTTCAACAAATGGTGCTGGGAAAACCAGAAATCCATATGCAACAAAATGAAATTAAACCCCTATTTCTCACCATGCACAAAACTCAACTTAAAGTGGATCAAGGACCGAGGAATTAAACCAGGGATCCTGTGTCTACTAGAAGAAAAAGTAGGCCCTAATCTTCATCTTGTGGATTAGGCCCCAACTCCCTTAATAAGACTCCTGTAGCATAGAAGCCTGCACTGGGTGGCCAGCAACTGATCAGACAGGGACCCTGGAGGGCCTTTAAGAGGGAGGAAGTGTGGGCCTCTGGAGGGATGTCACAGACCTCAGTTCGCCAGGCCTTCTGTGCAGGCAGCTCGTCTTGGTGAGCCTTGCAGTAAGGAGAGGAGCTGCAGCCAGGCACTGCTCTGTCCCCACTCGCGTTCACTTGGTACCAGTCTAGACACTAATGATGAGGGCACTGTATGTCTGGGTATGCGGTGTCCCCAAAGCTCATGCTGGACAAGGCAGGAGGTTCAGGGTGCTCAGAGGTGAGATGATCAGATTCTGAGAGCTGCAGCCTAATTATCCATGTAGGAGACACTGGTGGACTGGGGGTAACTACCCACACGTGTGCACTGGGTGCATGACTGTGGGTTTACATTTTGTCTGTGGCTCCTCTCTCTCCGATTCCTGGTCAGAATGTCCTGAGCAGCTTCCTTCAACATGCCTTCCCTCCGGCAGAGAGCAAAAGAGTCAGCTGACCTCGGGTGGAGCCTCTGAAACCACAAGCCAAAACACACTTCTCCTCTTCTAAGCTGTCCTTGTCAGAGATTTTAGTCCCCAACAGAGTCTGGCTCACAGCGGCTTGGCCTGGGGAGAGGGTTTGGGGTGCTGGGGGGTGTCTTCAGCCCTCACTGTGTTCACTTTGAGTTTTGCAAATGTGGATGCAACTGTTTTATTACACAAGCAAAAACAAGAAAAAAGGAGGTGGGTAGACAACACAATGTCACCTTTATTACTGATGGATCTGGGGAAGAGTGAGTCATAGAGGATGTGAGGCCAGAAGTGAGCGGCCAGCTCCACCAAGGTGTCTGCATCCGTGGGGCTGCTTGCTCTGCTGTGCACCAGGAGAAGGGAGCTCATGGCCCTGCACTCCTGTGCTTCCTTCACGTGGCTCTTCCCACTGAAATGACTCCAAGTTTCAGGGACAGTCACCTGCTGTGACATACTGCACTCCATAATGCAGGAGGGCCTAAAGAGGGGGAAAGCAGGAGTGTCACTTCACAGGTGTCCTTTGTCATCTCACAGGAATGGGAGCAAGAAAATGAGAGCTCTCCTAGCATCCCCTCAGATTTTGTTCCTGAGCCAACTTGGTTTGAACATGAAGCCACTGAGAAGCCAGGAGTCTGTCCCCCGTGGGTGGCACTGGGGAAGCAGGGTTTCCTGCTCCCTGAAGTGGGAAGCTGCTTGTCCCCAGCCCATGGCAGCCTCCTTGGGGCCAGGGCTGACTGAAGCCATCATGCCCCACAGATCGTGTGAACTGGTCAGAACAAGAAATCTCTTAGAGAAACTTTGATGGAGGTTGGAAAGTTCTCTCTCCTTCCTCATCATGTTGGACTCACTTATGGTGCCCAACAGTAAATCAGATGGTCCACAAAGAGACCAATGATGATGAGATCATTAGCTTTCAGGGTAGGATTCAAGCAGCAGGAGTTTACAAAACCTAGAAAGAGCAGAGGGTGTGCAATGATCGGACTTTGAAGACCACCAGCAGGTGTGGAACCAAATACAGGGAGGAAGTTTCGAGAGAAGAGAGAACTTCTATGAGAGAACTTTGAAGTGCCCACTGCTTTTTCCTCTAGGACATTTGCAGATTCTGGGTAAAGAATAAGGACCAGAGCCTTTGCCGGGGAAAAGGAGAGAATGGGGCAGGCCTGCGAGGCTGAGGGGCACTCGGCAGCTGCAGAGGCACAGATTTGGTTTATGGAGCCCTGCTGGGTTCTGGGGCCTGTAGAAGGGGGCACCTGGGCAACAGCTGCTGTCCTGCTAACTCATGCGTGGGGAGGGTCCTGCTTCCAGCAACCACTGGTTGACAGCACCAGCAAACCCACCAGAAAGGCCGCATGGAGTGGTTCAAGTCAGGGCTAAAACTATGAAGGTCAAAGCCAGATGTCCTCAAGAGCACACCAGCCTCTCAGCCCAATTCTGGGATATTTATACTCAAAGAAGAGAGATAACCCAAAGACTCAGGACTGTCACTGAAATCACAAGCCAGCTGTCATGACAGGCAAAGGTGCAACTTATGCAGTCAAAGGGGAGAAATCAAGAATGGCAGTCATGTTTCTCACAACTAAAACACTAAGGGTCACTCTAGGTGAACTGGGCTGCACGAAATAATCACACAAGAGACTTGGGTCCTGAGATGGCCCCTCTGACCTTAAGGGTCTGGGGAGAGAGAGAGAGATAAAGAGAGAGAGAGAGAGAGAGAGAGAGAGAGAGAGAGAGAGAGAGAGAGAGCGCACATGCTGAACCCTTTTATTGGGGAGAAGCCATTCAAATGAGGCCAGGGGTCAGGTTTCAGGGGGCTGAGTCTAGCTTCCTGAAGTCTGCTGTCAGCAGATTCACTGACATCTAGGAAGGCCACACCCAAAGGCAGGGCAAGAGAAGGGGACACACAAAGGGAATTCCATGGAACATTCTATCCCAAACAGGGAAAGGGTAGGATTACAAAAGAAGAGGTGAGTGTAGCTCACCCCAGGGGTGTGCCCACTCAGAAGGCTGGCCTTGCTCTCCGAGCCAGGGAAAAGACCGAGTCACGAGTCATGGCACTACTGTGCCAGACTACAGTGACCTTTCAGATCCCCGTGGTCATCAGGAGAGGAAGGCGTGGTAACTCAGTGTGGCTCCCACAAATGTCCATGTGCTTCTGCCCTTTTCAATGTTTTATTCACTCAAATCACCTAATACAATTTCACTCTACAGGTTCTTAATCAAGGAATGACAATCGTTAATGCCGGGCAGTACAAACACAATAATTCAGACTGATAAAAAGCAATAAATACAACTAATTCAAAGCAAACAAATTCTAGGTTAACTCTAAGCACTGAAAACACTCCTCATCATGACAGACCTGTTTCAGACATCCCCACTGCATGCTAAGCCTTGAAGGCTCGTAGTAGGCCAGAAATAAGTGTGGAATAAATGACTGCTGTCCCTCTGGTGGTCAATAGCCCTCTTTCTTCCAAATGGCTGCAGGGAGATCAGGATATGGAAGATGTATTATATAGGGAGAGGGTTTTTCCCTCAACTAGCTCGCATGCCCTGTGGCAGCTCTGAGTTCAGCTTGTTGGTTGGAGGTATTGGGTGGGAGAGGTTTTGCCTCTATGATGGACGAGAGGGAAACGACAGCATACCCCTCACTTTAACCCCTTCATTTATAAAGGAGCTACCATCTGAGATCCAGATGAGATAGGGCAGGGGTCCCTCAGAAATGGTGGTAGGGCAGGGTGACATCGTCTCTAATACCTCCAGGCATTTGTGGACGGGATCTTGTGAGGGAGAAGATGGGAGGAGGGAGGCAGGTTTAATGGAGAGCAGGGCTGAAAAGAGATGGAGGGATTTTCAAGGGGAGACAAGGAGGGATAGGACCCTGGAAGGAGGAAGTGACTGTAGCCCCTTGTAAGTGAGGACATTCTTCAGATGGTGAGGAGACGAGATGGTTAGCGGGGAGCCAAAGGTAAGCTTGTGTGCTTCTTTCTGGAGGTCACGGGCTGCTGCTAGGGCTCTGAGGCATGGGGGCAGCCCCTGACGGTGGGGTCGAGCTGTTTGGATAGGTGGGCCACTGGTGCAAATGTGGGGCCATGTTCCTGACCAGAACACCCAGACTTTGTCCCTGTTTTTACATAGAGGGTGAAGGGTCGGGAGAGGTCGGGGAGAAGCAGGGCAGGTGCCCAGAGGAGGGCCTTTTTAAAGGGCTTCCCTACCCCTGAGAGTAGGGGTTCATCTTGGGGACCCTTGGCCAGATTATATAACAGCCTGGTGAGGAGGGAGAAATTTCAGGCCCTGAAGTACCCAGCCAAACCCAAGAAGGAGAGTATGTCACTTTGGTCTTTGGTGTAGGTATAGTCACAATAAGCTTGTTTTCTGTCCACCATAATGGCCTTTTTTCCTTGAGAGATAGAGAACCCTAGATATGTGACCTCTTTACATGCTATTTGGACCTTTTGTGGAGAGGCCTGATATCTATTTAAGGCCAAGAAATTAAGTGGGAGAACTGTGTCATCTGTTGAGCACCCTTTGGACAAGCTGCACAAGCCGATCCAGAAATTCCGATGGGGTCTCTTGTAATTTTTGGAAATTGAAGGCCTTACATGCTGCTTTTTTGAGCCCAGCAATAATACATGTGGAGAATTGGTCCCTACTCTGTATGCCAGCTTGTGTATTATAATCCCAGGTGGGAGTTTGATCTGGGGGAGCAAATGGCCCCAGAGGGTGATTGGGATTAACTCAGTGAGTTTCATCCACATGGGCTCTGGCAAGTTCCCAGACTCTGGTAGGTTCCTCAGGAAGGAGAGTATTAGCCAATAACATACATATATATTTATATATATATAAATCATGGTGAGTGAGGCTACAAGCCTGGAGGACCCACTGAAACTCCCTAATGTAAGTGGTGGGATCTGTGGGAATGAGCCCAACCTTCGCTCGAGTTGCATGAAGTCATTCATAGAGAACAGGACATGTACCTGGATAATGCCCTCAGGTCCAGCAACCTCTCTTAAGGGGGCCATGGTTTGTGGGACTAGGGGCAGGACCTAGTTTGGGGGAACTAAAGGTGTCGGCCGAGTCAGGGGGAGCACCTGAGGGGCTGGACAGAGCCGACGGGGGAGGTCGGTAGAGAGGGGCTTCATCTGCCAGATAGGTTGGGTGAGAACGAAGAAGAGAAAAAGCCTCAACATAGGGGATCTCCTTCCACTTTTTCGAGCACTCGCAGAACTTAAACAGATCTCTGAGAATTGCGGGATCTAGGGATCCTCCTGGGGCCATCGACTTTGATCGTCTAATTGATAGTAAGGCCAATCTTGTGTGCAGAATTTAATAAGGGGGAGTCTGCAGAGAGGGAAGAAGAGGCCCCCATAGGTCAGGAGAGGGACAAGGGTGGTTGAGAGAGAGGGAGAGAGGGAGAGAGGGGAGTGCCTGTTCTTCCACCCCCCAGTACCTCCTGCTCATGAACCAGGTTCCAGAGAGTCCACCGTGACCGTGAAGGTTGTGGTGGGGTGCGTTCTCTCCTCCAGATTGGGCGTCAGAGGTTGGCCAGACGATCACGGTCAGAGCCCCTGCGTAGCCCGTCTGAAGTTGGACACCCGATAGGGGAACTCACCTACTGAAGAGCCGGTGTTGTGCGAGTAGCAGCACTCGAAAGAGTGGACAAGGACAGCAAGCCTTGAGAGAGGGGGCCCTCGAGCATCAAGGCATTCCCCCTCGGGGGGGGGATGATAGAACGATCAAGGCTTGTTGTTGGAGAAAATGCCCGTTTATTGAGGAACAGCTCTGCATATTTATAGAGCTGGGGTGGTTTGACAGTTATGACAGTTTAAAGGTTGAAGGGTTTGACAGTTGGCATGGGGTGCTTTCTGATTGGTGGGTAAGGATCATGTGAGCCAGCAGGGCTAGTCTGATTGGTGGGTAAGGATCATGTGAGCCAGCAGGGCTAGTCTGATTGGTGGGTAAGGATCATGTGAGCCAGCAGAGCTCATCATTGGACGGCTCTTCTCAGGGGATGGGGAAGTTAGTTTTTGGAGCCGGGGTACTCCCAATAAGCCTAAGTGTTAGATTTAAGTCGTAGTCTTAAGTCCAGAAGATGCCCACTCACTCAGACCTCAGCAATAAGGTCAGGATCTGATGGAGGCTTCTCCTGGTGTGGAGGTGACCACTGGCTGAGGAGACATCGCATCCTTACCGGGGTCAAGAGGCTGCTGTAGGGTTTGAGAATGGTGAGAACGATGCAGAGGATCAGGCAGATGATAAGAAGAGGTGGGATGTCAGTCCAGGTTCTTAGCAGGCTCTCCAGCATGTGGGCATCAGTGTTGGCTGGCTGAATGTTCATTTGCTCCATTACTTATATTAAATTAGGGGGCTTCCGCACACCTTTTGGGTCCCTATCACTGTTACCAGGTTTCTTAGTAACATCTTACATCTTAGACTCAGGACCTACCCCTGATATTATCCTTCTGATTCTTATCAGGGTTAAGGCAAATGACATGTTCATGTCAAGTGACTTCACTCTGACTCTTATCGGGGTTATGGAAAGTCACTGCTGATTTAATCAGGCTATGCCTGGTGACATACTGGAGGGCTCTCTAGGCTTGCCTGTAAGATTGCAGGTTTATTTTAAAATGGAGTTTTAAATGCAGTTGCTTAGGTTAAGGCCATCCTTACACCAGCCTTGACCTGGTGGACGGAATTAAAGTCATCACATCAAACCTGTGGACCTCGAAGAAACTTCAGACATTATGCAAAGAGAAGACAGAATTGTTGACTCATGCTCTCCCTACCTTACCAAAGAAAAAGTGCTGGGCATCTGAAGAGAGAGTTTCTCCCTGAAAAGAGACAACTGGCAGAGCCCAGGCCACGTTCACAGTGATTTTATCAGCTCTTCACCACTGTGGCCAAAGACCCACACGAGGAAAAGTTTACTTTGGGGCTCACAGTTTCAGAGGTCTCAGTCCATATGTTGGAAATATGGGGGTCCTGGGAACCCCAGGAGCAAAATAAACACTCGGGACTAAGCAGCCCTGTCGGCAGGGCAGGAATCTTACTTCCAGCGCAGAAGGACACACGGCAATGAAACTAAAGCAGGCACGGGGAGCAGGCACCTGCTCAGCCTTTGTCCCTGATGCAAGGGCATGGGACCCTTGCTCACTGGCCAGGGCTGGCCACAGTCTTTGGCACAAAGAGCTGTTGAAGAAAGGGGGTGCTTGACCATGCTCACTGGTCAGGTGACCTCACCATTTCCTGTGGAGTTATTTGAAGGAGTACGTCTTCTAGTTGGCCCACCTCCCTCTATTCTCCTGTGGCAGGAAGGTCCCCTGGGTTGAGTATGTTGTGCCACATGAACTACTACTGAGGGAGTGAAGAGGGGTGCAGATTTTAGAGAGATGGACAGTTCTTGTAAGAAGATGGCAGTCAGGAAGTGAGGAGGACTTAAAAGAGAGTTTTTCTGGGCTTGTTTTTCTCCCACACACAGCCAACTCCATTCCCGGAGGCCTGACACGACACAGAGCATCAGGACAGAAGTGTGTGGCAGAGAAAAACAGCTTAGGACATGACACCAGGCAGCAGAGAGAGACTCCGTTCTCCAAGCACAAAATATAACCCTCAAAGGGCGCCTCCAAGGACGCAGCTCCTCAACCACACCCTATGTGGCCTCATCAGTACTGTTATCACGCAGTTAAATCCATCGGGGGGTTGACTCTCTGACTGGAGTAAGGCTCTCGTAACCCGGTTATTTCTCCTCTAAACCTTCTCACAGTGTCTCACACACAGCCTTTATGGGCACCTCATATCTAAACAATAACATTCCACCCTGACCCCTAAGGCTCATGTTCCTTTCACAACATTTCTAACAGTTCCCAGAGTCTCAACAGTTCCAAGGCTGCCCAGAATCCAAGTCCAGAGTTTCCTCTGAGACTCAAGACACACTCTCAACATGAGCTCCTATAAAAGTCAAAACCAACTTGCCCATGTTTAGTATATAAAGGTACAGAGAAATTTCCATTCCGCAAGGGAGAAATCGGGGCATAGATGGACAGAAACAAAGCAAGACGGAAATCCCGCTGGGCAACAAGTTCTGTAGTTTCACATCCCGCATCTGGGGCACAGGGCACCAGGATGTTCTCTCCAGAAACCTAGTGTAGCTCCACTCCGGTGGCCTTGCTGGTTGCAGGCCACATGGCTTCTCAGTTGGCTTGTCTCTGCTCAATTCCTCAGCTTTCCTCGGCAGATGCTCCATGCTGCTGGCATCTCTTAATCTCAGGACTCTCCCCTGCAGCTTCGGCTTCCTCCTCAGGGCTCCACACATTGCCACTCAGGGGCTACCTGCAGGGACTCCAACCCTGCTGCACTTTGCCAGGCCTCCCAGGTCTTCCTTTGAAATCTCAGTGGAAGCATCCATGACCCCTTAAATCCAGCACTCCTGCAGAACCAGCACTACGTGGGTGACACCAAGATCTGCCACCACCTCAAGCAGTAGCCCAGCCTCCAGGGAGCAAGGCTGCAGCAGCCTCTGGGTGTTTGGGCAGATGAACATGGTAAAACAACTCCCTATGCCTCCCTGTGCAGGCAGGGTGCCCCACTCGACTCTTCTCAGGGGAATTTTTACTGTTACTCCCTTAAGACTGAGATGGGTGTGATCTTGCCAATTTCTGAGATGCCCTCTAGCCGTTTTTCCTATTGTCTTTGAGCAAAGTCTTCAGCATTTCTTTAGTGTTTCCAATGTTAACAACCACCTATTCCTTAGCCCCAATTTTACTCACAGCTTTCTGGCTGAACTGCAGGTTTTTAAATCTTTCTGCCTTGATTTCTGCTCCAATTCTCACAATAAGCTTGGCTAAAACCCACCAGCAATATTCATGCCACTGCCTGAATACTATGCTGCCTAGAAATTTCTTTTCCCAGACTAAGAAGTCCATTGCCTTTAAATTCGGCCTCACAGAAAGTATTAGGACGTGGGAAAAATGCAGACAAATTCTTAGCCAGCGTGTATTATGGCTGACCTCTAATCCAAACTCCAGTAAAGTCCTCCTTCTCTTCTGAAACCTCGGGAGCCCAGTCTTTACTGTCTGCAGTCTTCTGAATTCCACCAGAATTGCCCGTTAAGCCCTGCTGACCACAATGTATAGCTTTTCCAGCTTGCAGCCCTAAACTTTCCAAAATTCTTCCCACAAATTCCAAAAAGTTCCAAAAGCTTCTGAACTACATGGTCAGTTTGGTCACAGAAATGACCTCACTTCTCTGTACTTGTTTTGGCCAGCTCCTTCATTGTTGTGACCAAAAGACCTGACAAAAACAACTTTAAGGAGGGAATGCTTATTTGGAGGCTCACAATTTCAGACGTCTTAGTCCATAGAGAATTGATTCCAGTCCTTGAGGTCTGATGTCGGTAGAACATCATTGTGGAAGAGTGTGGCCGGGGGAAAGCAGCTGGGAGTTTGGCAGCAGGAAGTGAGAGGGAGACTGCACTCTCCAGGGACAAAACATACACCTCTAAGGCAGCCCTGAGAGGTAATGTCCATGATGGGGTCAGGGGTGACATTTGTGGGATCTTTCTGGGTTCCATCCTCAGTTCCAAAGAGAAAGAAAAAATAAATAAAGGAAAAGACCTTGTTGAGTGGCTTCAGTGCAGACAAGGAAGATCACCACATGAGGCCTGTGGACCAGAGGACAAGCCCATGGGCAGCCCTTGCCCCCTGGAGCCTGCGTCTCTGCCCTGCTTCTTGGCAGCGGGGAGACTGAGCCACACCACTAAGCCAGTCCTTTCTCAGCCTCAGGTGGCATCTCCTCCTCACCTGTGCCTCTCTGCATCCTCCCTCAGACCCTTCCAGCCATCTCCACAGCCGAGGACAGTGCTGCGGTGGTTGAAGTCTGTTCCAGGGCTGCTCTTTGGCAAGGGCTCTGAGCAACCGGTGGTTGTTCCGAATTGTGCTCCTACTGCCTTGCTTTCCCTTTGCATGTCAGCTAGAAGAGGCCTCTGGACACACTGCAATCTCACTGGCCCTGTCCTGGAGCTGTCCCGTCTACTGACCGCCATTGGAGGCATTCTTCATTTCTGTAGTTCTTTTGATTTCTAGCCCTTTATTTTGATCCTTTCTTTGAATTTCCAGCCCTGTGCTTACATCACCCATCTGTTCTTCACAAGTGTTTCTTTGTCCAATTTTCCTACTGGCACCTGACACATTAACCATAGTTGACAGAGATTCCGCCTGGTGGTTCCAGCAACTGTGCCAAGCGGAGCCTGGTCCTGAGGCTTGCATTGACTTTATTTATTCATTCATTCATTTATTTATTTATTTATTTATTTATTTATGCATACTTGTAGGTGGACAGCATGGCTTTATTTTGTTTGTTTATCTTTATGGGGTGCTGAGGATCGAACCCATGTGCAAGGCAAAGAGCTCTGCCACTGAGCCTCAACCCCAGCCCTTTGCGTTGACTTTTTAGACTGCTTCTCTGTAAGGATGGCCTGAGGCCTGAACCTAAGCAACTCCATTTTAAAACTCCAGTTTGAAACCTGCAATCCACCAGGCACACCTAGGGAGCCCTCCAGTGTGGCCCTCACTTCTCCCCACCCTGACAAGCTCAGAGTGAAGTCTCTGTCATGTTGTCCTGACCCCATAAGAGGGAGAGGTGAGAAAATCAGGGTGGGGACCACCAGACCAGATGCTTTAACCTCAGGACGAATGACATCACTGAGAAATCCAGTGGCAGCTAATAAGGGTTCAAAGGACGGTCAGAAGCCCCAAAATTTAGTATAAATGATGGAGCAAGTGAACAGACATTCAGCAGCTGACACTGATGCCCACATGCTGCAGAGCCTGGTGAGGACTGGACCGACGCCCCAGCTCTTCTCATCATTTGCCTGGTCCTCTGTGTCTTCCCCACCACTCTCACACCCTACAGTCACATCTTGACCCTGGCGAGAGCCACAACTTCTCCCTACAACCCACTGCTCAATCGGCCGTCAGCTCCACCCCAGGAGAAGCCTGCCTTGGTCCCTGACCTGATCACCATGGTCCGAGTGAGTGGGCATCTGCTGGACTCAGAGCCTGAGGCTGGAAACTTTTGATCTGACATTTGAGCTTAGCACACAGAGGGAATGTCTGTCATGATTCAGTGTGTTTGCAGTGCTTAGAGCTAATCTAGAATTATTTGCTGTGAATTGATTATGTCTATTGTAGTGCCCAGCATTGTGGACTGTCAAATTCTTGATTAAGAACCTAAAGAGTGAAATTGCATTGAGTGATTTGAGTGAATAAAGCATTGAAAAGGGCAGAAGCGCGTGGACATCCTTTATTTCTCCCCTTTGACTGCATAAGTCGCACGTTGGCCATCGTGACATTCTCTCACCTCTCTGCGTCTCGTGGTCATCTGCTGAAAGCTGGACGTCTCTCAGGCAGGAAGAGCTGAAGTAACGGAGCCTTTAGTACAGGGCTGCATGCTGCTCTGGCTGTGAGTCAGGCAGCAGAAACTTGGTGTAGCTGTGGGTGACAGAGGCTTCAAGCACCCCTGGGGACTTTGTTTCGTCTGGCCCTTGATGTTGGGTTTCTGTCCCGATTGTCCCCCAGCATGCACTGCCGCTCCTTCTGCTGCGCTTCCCTGTTACTGCCATTGATGTGCTGGCAATGTGTGGGGAGAGGAGCTTTCTACCGTCTTGAGTAAACCTCAGTCTCCAAGGGTCCGCCCTCCCTGGACTGTGACCCTCACCAGCATTTCATAGCTCCCTGCAGGTACAGAGACATGCTAATGAGGGCAGATTGCAGGGTCTGGAGTGTCACCAAAGGCCCCTGTGTGCTGATCCCCAGCATGGAGATATTGGGCAGCAATGGTCCCTTCGAGAGTGGGAACCGGTGGGAGCTCCACGGGTCACTGGGATGTGCTCCCCAGGGGACTGTGGGATCCTGCCCCTGCTCCTCTCTTCTGCTTCCTGGTGATGAGGTGAGTTGGTTTCTCTGCCATGGGCCCCCACCATGAAGTGCCACCTGGCCCAAAGCAGCAGGACCAATGGATCCCGACCTGAAATCTGGCCAGTGATTAGCTGGAGTAAGCCTTGCCTGTCTGATCCCCTTATTGCAGGACCCTCAGCAGTAGGAGCAGCTTCCTGGGCAGGAGGCAATGCCTGTGTGCCTGTGACGCCATGCCCTCCGACAGCTGCAGCACCCAGTGGTCTTCTGTTAGGTCCCTGGCTGTGTCTCAGATGCAGCTGGTCCATCTGTCTTCCCCTCCTCCCCACCCCATGCCCTCCCTCTCTTTCTTGAATTCTCTGTGCTTCTTCTACTTTAAGTCCTTCACACCTTCTTCCTGTTTCTGGTCTCAACCCCCTCCATGAGGCGTTGAAACTTTCTAACAGAGGCTCCTGTGTTTCCCTGGGAGTTGGGTGTTGGTGTCATGGTGATGTTTCTTTAACTTGGGTCATGGGTGGACACAACTACTTTGGGTACTTACCCTTTGGGGGAGGGGAGTCTCCTTTCCTCTGCGTACCCTGTGGTTTCTCTCTAAGTTCTCTTTTCTCTGATTTTCATAGCCACTGGGCTGCATTCCACACGCCATGGAATCCAGCCTTCCGCGGTGCTCTCTGACGTTTCCATCCTCCCACTGTCAATGTCGGGACACTTCTATCCCCTGAAAAGAAGCCCCGTGCCTGGCCACACTCTCTCCACTCCCCTAGCCTCTCATCCCCACAGTCACCATCTGCCCATCTGCAGAGCCACCTGCTCTGGATCCCTAGTCCACAATGCATGGATCTCTCACCTGGAAGGGCATGTGCCCCTGCTTGGTCCCTGTGCATTGCCAAGGAACACCCCCCACCTGGATGGCCCACCTGGATGGACTTCGTGTGTTGTCAGCTCAGTGGACGGATGTTGGGCCCGGGGTTCCACAGCAGTGGCGGTGGCTCCAGCCCTCCACGCTCTTGCCTGCTCTGGTGATTGTTATCTCTTTACTTCAGCCTTTCCAGCAAGGGTGCAGTGCTACCTCACTATGGTCTGGTGGCTGACACCGATTGTTTATTCATGGCTTATTGGCTGACTGGTGTGTGCTCCTTGGAGAAGTACCCATTCAGGGGCGTTGCTCATTTTCGATTGGGCAGCTCATCTTTCAACTGTTGAATTGTGATATTGCAGATATGAGTTCCTTTCCCAATAGGATTTGCCAGTACTCCTCCTCTGCTGGGAGTGCCCTTCACCTTCCAGGTGGCACACTCGGAAGCACAGGGGTTCAGTTCCATGGTGTCTACCCATCTGTGTTCTCTCTTGTTCCTTTTGGCCATGAAGATGTGCTCCTATACTCCCTTCTAAAGGGTGGGAGCTTTCGCCCTTCAATCAGTCAGACTGTCCCAAGCCAGCAGGTGTGCAGGGTGGGAGGGGCAGCCACGTTCTCAGGGTGGATGTCCAGCTACACCACGCTGTTTGCTGAAGGCTCTTCTTCTCCCACAGAGTGATTTTGTTACCACTGTTTACTGGTGACGAGTCCTCGCTTCCCCAATGCTGAAGTATAACACCAGAGAAGCAGGCCGAGGCCCATGGAGAGTGGACAGTGGAAGCTTTATTAAAGGTCAGCAGAAGGGACTTCTCCCCGGAGGAAGAAGGGGACCCCAAAGGGGGAATCCGTGGAAGGGGAGGTATCCCTCTGTTACAGCCAAGGTCTTCTTTCAGCTCTCCCACCCTCCTGCCCCTTGTTCCCCGTTATCTCCCAGTGATGGAATGCAGGTGGGAAGGCCCAACAGGTGGGGACAGTGGGCTGGAGCAGGAATCTGGGCAGGAAGGCCTGGGGGCTTTTGGATTAGCCCCTCCCTGTTTGCTGGGAGCAGCTTCATGAACAGTTCCAATGGAGGGGCTTGGCCTTGGGGACATTGACATTTCAACTTCCCCAAGTGCTGCTCTGCTTTCCTGGATCCCCTTCTCCATAATGGCCTCCATTTTCTTTATCTTACTCCATATTAGACCCTGTTTACCTAACTACACTGACTACCTATCTGTAAATCTGGCTTCAGTGTCAGCACCATTTTGAGCATTGATTGTCTGTAATGTTAAAATTCATTTCTGGACTCAGTTCTGTGTCACTGATCTACATGTCTGTCCTTATGCCTGTACCATGGTGTAGCTGTGTGGTCAGCTTCTAAATCAGAGAATGGGAACCCAGCCTTGTTCTTCTTTCTCAAGTGTTCTGGCTCCTCCAGACCTCTTGACTTCCCGTGGGCTTAGCACTGGCCTGTCCACTTTCCGTCCCCTTCCTCCCCCTTCCATCCTCTCCCTCCCCCTTCCCTCCCTTCCTCTTCCTCTCCCTCCCCCTTCCCTCCCCTTCCTCTTCCTTTCCCTCCCTTCCCTCCCCTTCCTTCCTTTCCCTCCCCTTCCCTCCCTTCCTCTTCCTCTCCCTCCCCCTTCCCTCCCCTTCCTCTTCCTTCCCTCCTTCCCTCCCCTTCCTTCCTTTCCCTCCCCTCCCTCCCTTCCTCTTCCTCTCCCTCCCCCTTCCCTCCCCTTCCTCTTCCTTTCCCTCCCATTCCTCCCCCTTCCTCTTCCTTTCCCTTCCCCTCCTCCCCCTTCCTCTTCCTTTCCCTCCCACTTCCCTCCCCTTCCTCTTCCTTTCCCTCCCCCTTCCTCCCCCTTCCTCTCCTTTCCCTTCCCCTTCCTCCCCTTTCTCTTCCTTTCCTTCCCCTTCCTCCCCCTTCCTCTTCCTTCCCCTCCCCCTTCCCTCACCTTACTCTTGCTTTCCCTCCCCCTTCCTCCTCTTTCTCTTCCTTTCCCTCCCCCTTCCTCCTCCTTCCCCTCCCCCTTCTCTCCCCTTTGTCTTCCTTTCCCTCCCCCTTCCTCCCCCTTCCTCTCCTTTTCCTTCCCCTTCCTCCCCCTTCCTCTTCCTTTCCCTCCCACTTCCCTCTCCTTCCTCTTCCTTTCCCTCCCCCTTCCTCCCCATTTTTCTTCTTCCCCTACCCCTTCCTCTTCCTTTCCCTCCCCTTCCCTCACACTTCCTCTTTCTTCACCTCCCCTTCCTCCCCCTTCCTCTTCCTTTCCCTCCCCCTTCCCTCTCCTTCCTCTTTCTTTCCTGCCCCCTTCCTCCCCCTTCCTCTTCCTTCCCCTCCACCTTTTCTCCCCTTCCTCTTTCTTTCCCTCCCCCTTCCTCCCCCTTCCTCTCCTTTCCCTCCCCCTTCCTCCCCCTTCCTCTCCTTTCCCTCCCCCTTCCCTCTCCTTCCTCTTCCTTTCCCTCCCCTTCCTCCCCCTTCCTCTTCCTTGCCCTCCCCATTCCTCCCCTTCCTCTTCGTTCCCCTTCCCCTTCCCTCCCCTTCCTCTTCCTTTCCCTCCCCTTTCCTCTCCTTCCTCTTCCTTTTCCTTCCGCTTCCTCCCCTTCCTCTTCCTTTCCCTCCCCCTTCCCTCTCCTTCCTCTTCCTTTCCCACCCCCTTCCTCCCCCTTCCTCTTCCTTCCCCTCCACCTTTTCTCCCCTTCCTCTTTCTTTCCCTCCCCCTTCCTCCCTCTTCCTCTCCTTTCCCTCCCCCTTCCCTCTCCTTCCTCTTCCTTTCCCTCCCCCTTCCTCCCCCTTCCTCTTCCTTTCCCTCCCCATTCCTCCCCTTCCTCTTCGTTCCCCTTCCCCTTCCCTCCCCTTCCTCTTCCTTTCCCTCCCCCTTCCCTCTCCTTCCTCTTCCTTTTCCTTCCCCTTCCTCCCCCTTCCTCTTCCTTTCCCTCCCCCTTCCCTCTCCTTCCTCTTCCTTTCCCACCCCTTCCTCCCCCTTCCTCTTCCTTTCCCTCCACCTTTTCTCCCCTTCCTCTTTCTTTCCCTCCCCTTCCTCCCCCTTCCTCTCCTTTCCCTCCCCCTTCCTCCCCCTTCCTCTCCTTTCCCTCCCCCTTCCCTCTCCTTCCTCTTCCTTTCCCTACCCCTTCCTCCCCCTTCCTCTTCCTTTCCCTCCCCCTTCCCTCTCCTTCCTCTTCCTTTCCTGCCCCCTTCCTCCCCCTTCCTCTTCCTTGCCCTCCCCATTCCTCCCATTCTTCCAGCTATGCTAGGGATGAACCCAGGGTCTGCTGCACAATAGGCAAAGCAGGTGCTCTGCCACGGAGCTGCACCCCTGCCCCAGCTTGTAGACATCTGCCACAAAGCCAGCTGGGATTTCAGTAGGGACTGCGTTGGATCCATAGACCAGAGAAGAGTCTGGCCACTTTAAATGTTCAGGAACAGAGGATGCTTCCCATTTGTTCCTCTCTCTTAAAAACTCTTTTGTAATGTTTTCTAGTTCACAGCATATGAGTTTTGCACGTCTTTGTTAAACTTGTTCCTAAGTACTTTCTTACTTTTGATACTGATGTAAGTAGAATTGCTTTCTTCATTTCATTTTTGATTGTTCGCTGTTGGTGGATAGAAACACGATTCATTTTGCATATTTACCATATACCCTCTAAACTTGCCAAAGTTTATTATTTTCATAATTCATGTGTTGGTATTGTTATGACAGGAAAAATACAGCAAGCGGGTGCTGCACAATACCAACAAGTCACTCCTCTAGCACACAGGCCTCCATTTGAGGCACTCGGCCGGGTGGGTGGTGAAAGGGAAGTGACCACAACACTCAGAGTGATGAAGAGCTTTATTGCAGCAGTGCAACAGAGGAGAAGAGAGAGAAAGAGAAGGAGAGAGGGAGAGAGAGAGAAAGCCCACACAGGAGAGAGACAGAAAGCAAGAGAGCGAGCAAGAGAGAGGGGCCCGGCAGGAGGGAGATTTTATAGCCCAAATCTCAAGAGGTCTCTGGGTCTGCAAGCTGCCTTGTTGGCACAAGGGGGGTTACGTGTTTGGCCTGGAGCAGGGGGTTGAGTGTTCGGCCTTGAGTGGGGGCTGGGGCGTTTGGGCTTGAAGCAAATAGTTGATCAAGAACCAGACAGAGGGTTTGAGAGGCCAGGTCACCCTGCAGCTAACTTTGTTTGGCCTGCCCTGCAGACAGCTTACTCAGCCTGTCCTGCACCTAACATTCCTCCCTTTTTGTTTTTCTAAGTGACATGGGGGATAGCGTAAAGTCCTCTGGCTACTTCCTGCTTAATGGTGGGCAGCATTGGACCTAGAAGGGGAAATCGAGGAATGTTCAGGGGACAGATCTGAGAACACCAGGGCAGCCAGAAATAAAACCCAGTGGCTACAGACAACTACTGTGGTAGGGGTAAAGTCCATAAAAGTTTCTTAAAGCCACAAGTCATCGATGTCATCAAACCAGCCCTGGCCGGAGGAGATTCTTGGTATCAGCCATTAGTTCTGTAGCAGGGATTCTAGGAAGTATTGGAGGTGGCTTGGTTGAATCCAGTAATGTTAAGGATGACAGCCCAATTGCAGCCAGTGGAAGGGCAATCGCATTGACCCATAAACTGAGAGTGGGTGGTGTCATCCTGATGCCATGTCGCTTGGAATGTAGAAGCGGCATCTGTGGTTTGAGATAAAAACTTGAGAGAGAATAATGATTAGTAAAAGAAGAAAAGGGTTGGTGAGACATTTTGAGTTTGGTGGGCGTGGTGGAAATCCAGGACTGGACATTTGGAAAAGGTGCCTTTTTAAGGCGGGAGACATGGTACCAGTGAGTGTCTAAAAGCTTGGTCACCACTGGGGTAGTAGGTATGACTGTATGGGGTCCCGTCCATTGAGGTTCCAATGATTGAGAATGCAGTTCCTGAAGTAAGACTGAGTCACCCAGTTGAAGAGAGTCCAATTCAGTTTGTGATTGTGCTGGGATTGAGGCAATGATTGGTGCAGGAAGGCACTGGTCTGCATGTTCCCTTAGGAGTTTGCGTAAAAGTGTGAGATAGGACAGGTAGGACACGGGGAGGAGGAGTGATGGGAAAGCTTTGGGTGGTTAAGAAAGGGCATCCATAGAATTGCTCAAAGGGGCTAAGGCCTGAGGGGGCCCTTGGGGCTGCCTGAATTCAGGTGAGGGCCAACGGTAGGAGATTGGGCCAGAAGAGCCTGAGTTCAATAACAAGTTTAGTGAGATGATCCTGGAGAATGCCGTTAGGCCTCTCAGCCTGACCCAAGGATTGGGGTTGTTATGGGATGTGGAGCCTCCAAGTGATGTTGAGGCCTTTGGAGATATTGAACAACCTGAGAAGTGAAGGCCAGACTGTTGTCTGACTGGATGGAGGTGGGAAGTCTGAACCTGGGAATGATCTGCTGGATGAGGATGGAGGCAACAGTGTCAGCAGTTTTCCTGGAGGTAGGGAAGGCTTCTATCCAACCTGAAAAAGTATCAACCAAAGTAAGTAGGTAGCAAAGCTTTTTGTGCCTAGGCACATGAGTGAAGTTGATCTACTAGTCCTCGCCTGGCTGGTGGCTCCTCATCTGAGGTGTGGGGAGTGTAGGTTTGATGCTTCCTTGTGGGATGCTGTAGAGCAGTCAGAACAAGCAGGTGGACCTGCTGGAGAGTAGTTCTCATTCCTAGGAAGTGAAAGAGGGGTTGTAAAATCTGGAAAAGGGGTTAGAGAGGGTTTTAGGTGGGGGCAGAGTCTCTGCAGCTAGAGGAGTTGGTCATGAGTCGTAGGCCTCTGTCTTGGGCATCAGGGGCTGGTAGTCTTAAAGAAGTCATTGATTTACTGGTTGGTAAATTTGTGTATCTGATCTTGCAGGAACTTCTGTAGGCAATTTAATAGACATGGTCCTATTAGGAGAAACATAAAGGGGACTAATAGGGGTCCTGTGATGGGGAGAAGCCAAGGCCATACTTGACTGAACATTCCCCATGGAGCCTGTTAGCTAGTTGCTGTCTCCTGTTTTCTAGCTGTTCTTGTCTTTCATTACTCCCAGGAATGACTGTGTTTTGGCTTAACTGTTTTTGGTAGGTGTTTAAGATCAAGTGGTCAAAATTGACGGTTTCTATCTATTGTTAAGAGTCAGCCAAGGTACAGTCCCATCCCCCACAGCGGACACTCCACCAAGGCAATCAGCGGCCACCATCTTGGAAAGCTGAAGTATCCACCAGCGCTCTCCGACAGATTGCAACAACAAAACAGGTGTGTGGCACTCAGCCCATCCCCCATACATCGGGAATTCGCTTTCCGGGGGAGGGAGTATCAGAGTGAGCCTGCATAAAGACTAGGGGAAAACTAGAGACACCTGACCTTCAACCCCCATCCCCGTCTGCAGCCAAAAACGAAACCTGTCTAGCGAGCGCTGGGGGAGGGGCAAGCAGGAAAAATCAAAAGGATAGAGTGCCTGGGATCCCAATTGCCAACTGTGGGACCCTGGAGATCCAGGCAGACTGATTCGCGTGGCCTGCCCCGTGGTATACAGAAGGCGTGGCGCCACAGAGAAGCGATTAATTAGCAAGCAGGGAGATACGTGGCTGCGATTAAGTGGAATCCTGCCAGCCAAGCCCGCACTGACTCCTGGGCTGAGTACGGGATTTCAGATGGGGAAGGAAGCGGTACAGTCCCATCCCCCACAGCGGACACTCCACCAAGGCAATCAGCGGCCACCATCTTGGAAAGCTGAAGTATCCACTGCCACTCTCCGACAAATTACAACAACAAAACAGGTGTGTGGCACTCAGCCCATCCCCCATACATCGGGAATTCGCATAAAATCTCTCCTAGGCTTTCCGGGGGAGGGAGTATCAGAGTGAGCCTGCATAAAGGAAGGAAGCGGTACAGTTCTATCCCCCACAATGGAAACAAAACAATAGAGTGCCGGGGTTCCCAATAGTCACCCTCCACACCCAACAAACGGCAGGCCCAGAGTACAGTTTGAACTGCCAAGAACCATCACTCAGGGGAAATCTGGTCTAGCAGGAGAAACCAAGACTTGCAGGAGAAACCAGGAGACTAGAGGCAAGGCCCTCGCGACCGGGCGGCTGGAAACCGCAGGCCCTCCAGCGACAGTTCACCCACTGCCCGCGTAACTGGGCGGTAGGAGAACACCCGCCCGCATGCGACCGATCACCCGCCCGCAGCCTGTGATACTGGGCGGCTAGAGACCGCCCGCCTGCCGCGACAGGGAGCTGAAACCAAACAGAGACAGTCCAGTCACACCCCCTCATTAGGACACCCCAGCAAGGAACTGGGGCCCGTCATAGCAAAGTAGTGTCGTCACTGGAGCTCGGACGTTGGAATTCCTTCACAGTGGAATCCACGTTAGCAGGCATAGTTTAACAACACAAAGGAGAGACATCAGAGTAATACAGAACCAAAACAAATCTATAGAAGAGAGCAGAAACACGGAATCAAATAGAGCTGGAGAGTAACGGGGACAACATGAGAACACAAGGGAAAAAAGGAGTACAAACAATGCAAAACAATTTAATTCTACAGGAGGACATAGAAACATCAGAAGCAGGGATAGGGAAAGAAATCAAGGCATACCTAACTCAAATGGAAAGGAATATTAGAGAAGACATGAGACAGCAAGTACAAGCAATAAAAGTATATTTTGAAAATGAATTAAACAAACAAATTCAAATGGCAAAGAATGAGCTCTACCAGGAGATAGAGATCTTAAAAAAATCAAACAATAATCCTAGAATTGCAGGAAACTATAAACCAAATTAAAAACTCAAACGAGGATATTACAAATAGACTTGATCAAGTAGAAGCCAGAACATCAGATAATGAAGACAAGGTCTATCAACTTGAAAAGAGTATAGTCAACACAGAAAAGATGCTTAAATCCCATGAGCAATCTATTCAAGAGATATGGGATGTCATAAAAAAACAAATTTGAGAGTCATCGGGATAGAAGAAGGCACAGAGATTCAAACCAAAGGAATGGACAGCATATTAAATGAAATAATTGTAGAAAACTTCCCAGAGATGAAAGATGGAATGGATTGCCAAATCCTGGAAGCCTACAGGACCCCAAACATTCAAAACCATAATAGACCAACTCCAAGACACATAATTATGAAGATAGCCAACATACAGGACAAGGAGAGAATATTAAAAGCTATGAGAGAAAAGAGGCAGATTATATTCAGGGGTAAACCAATTAGGTTAACGACTGATTTCTCACCACAGACTTTGAAAGCAAGAAGATCCTGGAACAATGTATTTCAAACACTGAAAAATAATGGATTCCAACCAAGAATACTGTATCCAGCAAAATTGAGCTTCAGATTTGACAACGAAATTAAAATCTTTCATGATAAACAAAAGCTAAAAGAATTTGCAGCAAGAAAACCAGCACTGCAAAGCATTCTGAGCAAAATACTACAAGAAGAGGAATTGAAAAATAGTGCCCAAAACTAACAGCAAGAGGTATCTCAGTAAAGGAGGAGGAAAATAACCAAAAAGTAAAACTAGCCAAACTAAAATAAATAAATAAAGAAGCATGACTGGAAGTACAAATCATATCTCAATTGTAACCTTAAATGTTAATGGCCTAAACTCACCAATCAAGAGACATAGGCTAGTAACCTGGATCAAAAAAACAAATCCAACAATATGCTGCCTTCAGGAGACTCATATGATAGGAAAAGACATACACAGGCTGAAGGTAAAAGGTTGGGAAAAATCATACCACTCACATGGCCCTCGGAAGCAAGCAGAAGTGGCCATACTCATATCGAATAAAATCAACTTTAAACCTAAGTTAATCAAGAAGGATAAAGAAGGACACTATATACTGTTAAAAGGAACCATCCACCAACAAGACATAACAATTATCAATTTGTATGCACCAAACAATGGAGCTGCAACATTCATAAAACAAACACTCCTCAAGTTCAAGAGTCAAATAGACCATAACACAATAATTATGGGTGACTTCAACACACCGCTCTCGCCATTAGACAGATCCTCTAGACAAAAACTGAATAAAGAAATTATAGAACTCAACATCACAATCAATAACCTAGACTTAACCGACATATATAGAATATATCAACCATCATCAAGTGGATACACGTTCTTCTCAGCAGCACATGGATCCTACTCAAAGATAGACCATATATTATGCCATAGGGCGACTCTCAGTAAATATAAAGGTGTGGAGATAATACCATGCACCATATCTGACCATAATGGAATGAAATTGGAAATCAATGATAAAAAAAGGAAGGAAAAATCCTACACCACATGGAAAATGAATAATATGTTATTGAATGATCAATGGGTTACAGAAGACGTAAAGGAAGAGATAAAAAAATTCTTAGAGTAAAATGATAATACAGACACAACATACCAGAATCTATGGGACACAATGAAAGCAGTTTTAAGAGGGAAATTCATTTCCTGGAGTTCTTTCATCAAAAAAAGAAAAAACCAACAAATAAATGAACTCACACTACACCTCAAAAACCTAGAAAAGGAAGAGCAAAACAACAGCAAATGTAGTAGAAGACAAGAAATAATTAAAATTAGAGCAGAAATCAATGAAATTGAAACAAAAAATCATTGAAAAAATTGATAAAACTAAAATTTGGTTCTTTGAAAAAATAAATAAGATAGACAAGCCCTTAGCCATGCTAACGAAAAGAAGAAGAGAGAGAACTCAAATTACTAACATACAGGATGAAAAAGGCAATATCACAACAGACACTACAGAAATACAGAAGATAATTAGAAAGTATTTTGAAATCCTATATTCCAATAAAATAGAAGATAGTGAAGATATAGATAAATTTCTTAAGGCATATGATTTGCCCAGATTGAGACATGAAGACACACACAATTTAAACAGACCAATAACAAAGGAAGAAATAGAAGAAGCCATCAAAAGACTACCAACCAAGAAAAGCCCTGGAGCAGATGGGTATACAGCAGAGTTCTACAAAACCTTCAAAGAAGAATTAATACCAATACTTTTCAAGCTATTTCAAGAACTAGACAAAGAAGGAGCTCTTCCAAATTCATTCTATGAGGCCAACATCACTCTGATCCCAAAACCAGACAAAGACACTTCAAAGAAAGAAAACTACAGACCAATATCTCTAATGAACTTGGATGCAAAAATTCTCAATAAAATTCTGGCGAATCGAATACAAAAACATATCAGAAAACTTGTGCACCATGATCAAGTAGGATTCATCCCTGGGATGCAAGGCTGGTTCAATATACTGAAATCAATAAATGTTATTCACCACATCAATAGGCTTAAAGACAAGAACCATATGATCATCTCGATAGATGCAGAAAAAGCATTTGACAAAGTACAGCATCCCTTTATGTTCAAAACACTAGAAAAACTAGGGATAACAGGAACTTACCTCAACATTGTAAAAGCTATCTATGCTAAGCCTCAGGCTAGCATCATCCTAAACAGAGAAAAACTGAAGGCATTCCCTCTAAAATCTGGAACAAGACAGGGATGCCCTCTATCACCACTTCTATTCAATTTAGTTCTCGAAGTACTAGCCAGAGCAATTAGACAAACAAAAGAAATTAAAGGCATAAAAATAGGAAAAGAAGAAATTAAATTATCGCTATTTGTGGATGACATGATAATATACTTAACAGACCCAAAAGGGTCTACAAAGAAGCTGCTAGAGTTAATAAATGAATTCAGCAAAGTGGCAGGTTATAAAATCAACACGCATAAATCAAAGGCATTCCTGTATATCAGCAACAAAACCTCTGAAATGGAAATAAGGAAAACCACTCCATTCACAATATCCTCAAAGAAAATAAGATACTTGGGAATCAACCTAACAAAAGAGGTGAAAGATTTATACAATGAAAACTACAGAATCCTAAAGAGAGAGATAGAAGAAGATCTCAGAAGATGGAAAAATGTACCCTGTTCATGGATAGGCAGAACTAACATCATCAAAATGGCGATATTACCCAAAGTTCTCTACAGGTTTAATGCAATGCCAATCAAAATCCCAAAGGCATTTCTTGTAGAAATAGATAAAGCAATCATGAAATTCATATGGAAAAACAAAAGACCCAGAATAGCAAAAGCAATTCTAAGCAGGAAGTGTGAATCTGGAGGTATAGCGATACCAGAGCTCAAATTGTACTACAAAGCAATAGTAACAAAAACAGCATGGTACTGGTACCAAAACAGGCAGGTGGACCAATGGTACAGAATAGAGGACACAGAGACTAATCCACAAAGTTACAACTATCTTATATTTGATAAAGGGGCTAAAAACATGCAATGGAGGAAGGATAGCATCTTCAACAAATGGTGTTGGGAAAATTGGAAAGCCATATGCAACAAAATGAAACTGAATCCACTCCTCCCGCCATGCACAAAAGTTAACTCAAAATGGATCAAGGAGCTTGATATCAAATCAGAGACTCTGCGTCTGATAGAAGAAAAAGTTGGCTACGATCTACATATTGTGGGGTCAGGCTCCAAATTCCTTAATAGAACGCATGTAGCCCAAGAGTCAATAACAAGAATAAACAAATGGGACCTACTTAAACTAAAAAGTTTTTTCTCAGCAAGAGAAACAGTAAAAGAGGTAAATAGAGAGCCTACATCCTGGGAACAAATTTTTACCCCTCACACCTCAGATAGAGCCCTAATATCCAGAATGTACAAAGAACTCAAAAAATTAAACAATAAGATAACAAATAATCCAATCAACAAGTGGGCCAAGGACCTGAACAGACATTTCTCAGAGGAGGACATACAATCAATCCACAAGTACATGAGAAAATGCTCACCATCTCTAGCAGTCAGAGAAATGCAAATCAAAACCACCCTAAGATACCATCTCACTCCAGTAAGATTGGTAGCCATTATGAAGTAAAACAACAATAAGTGTTGGCAAGGATGTGGGGAAAAGGGCACACTTGTACACTTCTGGTGGGACTGCAAAATGGTGAGGCCAATTTGGAAAGCAATATGGAGATTCCTGGGAAAGCTGGGAATGGATCCACCATTTGACCCAGCTATCGCCCTTCTCGGACTATTCTCTGAGGACCTTAAAAGAGAGCACTATAGGGATACGGCCACATCAATGATTATAGCAGCACAATTCACAATAGATAGACTGTGGAACCAACCTAGATGCCCTTCAATAGGTGAGTGGATAAAAAAAAATGTGGCAGCTATACACAATGGAGTATTATGCAGCACTAAGAAATGACAAAATCATGGAATTTGCAGGGAAATGGATGGCATTAGAGCAGATTATGCTAAGTGAAGCTAGCCAAGCCCTAAAAAACAAATGCCAAATGTCTTCTTTGATATAAAGAGAGCCACTACAGGAAGGAAGAGCATGAGGAAAAGACTAACAGTAAACTAAGATGAATGGGGGGAGAGAAAGGGAGAGAGAAGGGAAAGCATATGGAAATGGTAGGAGACCTTCAATGATACACAAAATTATAAGAGGTTATGAGGGGCAAGGGGGAGGGGAAAAAAGGGAGAGAATTGAACAACAGCAGAGGAGGTAGAGAGGGAAGATGGGAGGGGAGGGGAGGGGAGGGGGGATAGTAGGGGATAGGAAAGGTAGCAGAATACAACAGTCACTAATATGCCATTATGTAAAAATGTGAGTATGTAACAGATGTGATTCTGCAATCTGTATTTGGGGTAAAAATGGGAGTTCAAAACCCAACTGAGTCAAATGAATGCAAGATGATATATCATGAGCTCTGTAATGTTTTGAACAATCAATAAAAAATGAAAATATGAAAAAAAAAGAGTCAGCCGAGTTCCCACAGGGGTCACTCGTGGGGGAACTTGACAATAGCTTCTTAGTTCTGCTAGTGCTATCTGCGCTAGGATGGGTCCAGGTCTTGCTTGACCATGTGGCTTCCCTTGGAAGCATCAGGGATGTCTCTGTCTCCCATGACCCTCCTGTTCACAGCAAGTGCACTGACTGGCTTTTCACTCTCCAGTGGTCTCCTTAATCTCCCTGACCAGGAGGTTATGTGGCCCAGAGTTGCAAGCTCTTTAGAGAAGTTCCCTGTTCCCTAGATTCAAACTGACTCAGAGGGCCAGAGCCAAATATTGATTTTCTTGGCTATTTTAATTTAACTTTAAGTCTTGATCGTAAACATCCAGCAAAGTCAGTTTCACCTTAAATTAAGAGTATTGGGCTACTTTGGAGTCATTCTAATATGTGGTAAGATGGGAGGCACAGCCTTATCTCAGGTAAGGCTAAGATTTATAAATCTTAGGTAAAGTGTTCTAGTATTGAAGCTGATCTTTGTTTTTAAATATCATTTTATAAAGATTACATATATTGTTGTTCGAGGTCACATGAATATTAGCTAACACAATATATTACATTTAAATTGTACCCAGTTTGTAGAACTTTATATTAATCTTATTGATAATAGGTCCAGTTATAGAAAATTAAATGATATAAATAAATCTCCAATATGTTATTTTTATAAGCCTAAAATTACCATGAAACCTTTTGGAGAACACCAGCTTGATATAATTTTTTAAAGCTTTTATCTTGATGATTTTTATACCTGGAAAATATGAACATATTTAATATATACAAAGAAGAGTAATAGAAGAAATAACATATTACCAATATTGTAAAATAACAGTTGTTGTTTAACCATAGTTGTATAATGCTTAATTCCTTCAAGATTACTTGCTCAAAAAACTCACATATATAACCAACTTACACAGAACTTCTTTATCACTTACTCAAACCTATATGGCCAACATACATAGACCTTCTTTATCACTTGCTTATACCCTCTTATTTACTTAATCATATTGACTCTCTTATCTAGAAACACCTTTTCCTTCTATTAAATCCATACTTAGAACCTTCTAATTTCTCTTTCCCATCTGTTAACTCCTTCTTTATTCACACTTTGAAACAATCCTTGTAAATTTCTGAATCTAGGCAAGTTATTCCATTTTAATAAGAGATATTTTCTTACTTGCAGTACATAATTAATCACATCTGTTGACCATTTCCTGAAAACATAAACAATGTTTAAGTATATGGAATCATGCTGTTGTAGGGACGGACAAGGCAAGGCACCTAAGATAGCAGTGAAGATAGGGAAACGTCTTATTTGGTTGCAGATTCAGAGGACACAGCCTCTGCCATAATTAATTAACCCCCTGAACCCCATGTTTAGGTAGTTTCAGAATTTTGCACCCAGCATGTAAGGGGAGGGTCTCAGAAGTTCACAGTCTGCAGAAAAAGTTCACAAAAAGCAGGGGTTTTCTTTTCTTTTTTTCTCTGTTCTGGGCAAGTTAACCCTTCAAGGACACCTGGGAAGGGGAGACCTTCTTCTCCCCTCTCTTTCCTCCCCCTGCCAGCTGTTACCATGGAGCCCAGTTGGTAACTTCCTTGTCTTAGAAATGTAGTCAGCACTATGAAGCCCAGCTCCAGGCCAGAGGCCTTGTTCACATATTTTTGTGAAAAACTAGTAAGGAGGTGTCTAGCTTTTGGAGTGCTGATTTTTTCCAGACAGTGGCCAAGTAAAACAGGGCAACACGAAAATAGGAAGTTTATCTACATTAAACTCTTTTTTAGGGATTCTTTTGCTGAAAGTCCTAAAGTCAGCCATGGTGAAGGTTCAGGAGAAGGTCAGTGAGGACTTCTCTGTGGGCCTGGTAGGGAGGGGGAGGACGGGAAGGCGGGGCTGAGAGCAGCCAGGGTGGACCTGAGAATGGGGAAGGAGATGGGAAGAATAATGGGAAAGGGGTTGGGGATTTTCCCCAGCAAGGAAACTTGAGCTGTAGAACAGGTAGAGCAGAGGGGAAGATGGGAATGAGTATCCTAAAAAGCCTGTGAGGGACTTTAATTCTTAGTGACCTGTTTTCAGTGATGACAAAGCCACTTTAAGGCCATTTTCACCAGATCTTGGATAGGGGTCTGAGGGCTCTCCTCAGCTCGTTTGAGCTTTGGGTCAGCTGGTAAGAGGACTGGTGGGACCCGGTGTGGGTGCTAACAGTAGAAGAGAGGAGTGAGTGGGTGGAGGGATTCCTTCAGTAACTGCCACCTCAGCAAGGGGGCAACGGTCTGAGGAGGGGTGGTGGTGTACGTTTTAGATCTAGTGATTGGAGGGGAGAAAGCAGGCTACTGAGGAGGGAGTGACGGCCGAGAGTCTGGGGCAGAAGGCTGAGAGTGAGGATCTGTTGGAGCCGGGCGATAGGGTGGAAATTCATCAGCAGGGTCAAAAGAAGTGGATGAGTCTGAGGAGGAGAAGACTGGGGGTCGGTGGTTGGGGAGCTGGTCTGCAAGCTAGAAGAATTTGTAGAGGGTTGCAAGAGGTGCACAGAGCACAAGCAGGAAGAAAGCTTTGATGTAGCAGCTCTTTACCCACTTTTTCCAATGCCCACAGTAATTGTGATCCCTCCCTTAGAATGGAGGGATCCAGGGGCCCAAAAGGGGGCCATCTGTTTTGGTTGTCTAAGGGATAAGTGGGCCAGGCCTGGGTGCTATATTGGATCAATTTGGGGGGGTTTGATGTCTGGGGTCAAGGAGAGGGTTTTGAGGTTATCCAAGAGGCATTGTAGGGGAGAATCGACCGGAGAGAGGACACATTACCCATGTCGCAAATGTAGTATAGGGGAGAAGGAAGGAGAGGCAAACATAGTATAGGGGAGAGGGAAGGAGACGCAAAGATAGTATAAGAGAGAAGAAGGAAACTGATTTATTGGCAAAAGGGGTCCTCACTAGAGCCAAAAATCAGGAGTGCCCAAGTGGCAGAGATTGGTCGTCACCTAATCCTGACCGTCGAAGCTCTCGTCCTGGACGGAGCTGGAGCCGTGGGAGACCTTGGCCAAGGCTTTTCAGGACCCCTCCTGGAGAGGCCGGATACTCCCAGGGCCAGAAAGAGGGGATAGAGAGAGACAGGGGAAGAGAGAGGCAGGGAAGGGTAAGGTTTTCTTTGGAGGCCGAGTCTTGAAGGTGTGAGGACTGGGATTTTAGGAGAGTCACCAAAACCGTGAGGTCTGGGTGGGGTGTGATGTCAAGTTCTCTGTTATGTGTCCCTGGAGGTTTCACAGTCCTTTGAGGGAGACCTAAGAAGCCTATGCTGGTAAATTACCAGCTGGGAAGGGGAATAATTTTGAACCCAAGAGTCTAATCTGCCCAAGGAAGGAGTCCCTGAGGGCCACTGTGGCCTTGAAGGCTGTGGTGGGGTGCTTTCCTCCCCGCAGGTGGGCAAAGAGGTTTGCTGGACAATCAATGGTCAAATCCTCTTGACACCACCATTGGGTTTAGGGCTCCAGGAAGGGCAAACGCACCAGTTGAAGGCCGGTGGTGGGTGTAGTTCTGGCAGGTGAGAAAATGGGTTCAGGTCGTCCGGTGAGTGGCACTTCCAAAGGAAGAGGGACCCAAAAGTGGGTTTTAACCCTCTCCCGGGTTTCGACACCAATGAAAGGAAAGTGACCACAACACTCGGAGCAACCAAGAGAGCTTAATTGCAGCAGTGCAACAGAGGAGAAGAGAGAGAAAGAGAAGGAGAGAGAGAGACAGAGAAAGCGAGAGAGAGAGCAAGAGAGAGAGGGGCCCGGCAGGAGAGAGTTTTTGTAGCCCAAATCTAATGGGGTCTCTGGGTCTGCAAGCTGCCTTGTTGGCACAAGGGGGGTTACGTGTTCGGCCTTGAGCAGGGGGTTGAGTGTTCAGCCTTGAGCGGGGGCTGGGGCGTTTGGGCTTGAAGCAAACAGGTGATAAAGAGCCAGACAGAGGGTTTGAGAGGCCAGGTCACCCTGCAGCTAACTTTGTTTGGCCTGCCCTGCAGACAGCTGACTCAGCCTGTCCTGCACCTAACAGGTGGTCAGGCTGGCAGCAGGGCCCAGGGGACTTAGTGCCAGAGGGGAGTCACCAGCCACCTGCAGATTGTCAGGGCTCTCCTATGAGCTGTTCACTCCAGGCATGGAAACCCTGACGGATCTGGCTTTCTTTCTTCTTTCACAACCATTTTTGCACCTGTGGGAAAGACTGTGGAAACATCTGGGTAAACAAACGCAAAGAACAAGAAATTGAAGTAAAGCCCGTCTCCACCTCAGTCCACTGTCCAAGTTTGTCTTGGGCCCTGGCTGAGAATTCAGGGGCTACTCACCTCATGGCATGACTCTGGGAAATGAGCTTAAGACCCCCACCTTGCTCTGGCCAACATGAAGACCCTGAATTTCACTCACGGAGTTGATGACGGGTGGCATTGACTTTGCATATGGTGGCAGGAAACAGGGTGGCAGGGAACAGGCTTGCCTTAGAGCACAAGGCACAGGAGTCACACTTGTCCCCACAGAAGCCCTTCCCTGGTGGCCCAGAGCCCACACCCCTCCTGCCTCCAGCAACCTGAGGTAAAGAACGTGTCGGTGAGCAGGAGAGTGCTGGGAACTCTCAGGTGGGGGATCCCCGTCCCCACCGTTGCTAGAGCAGGTCCCCGCCCTCAGGATGGCCCCATCACCATCCCCTCACTCACACTCTTTAGGATTCCCCAGGGTGTCTAGGAGGGAACTCTTCCTCACTGAATCCTGGGCCCGAAACAGAAATCCCAGACCAGAGAACTCACACCCCTCACCCTGACATTTTCTTCTTTCATTCCAGAACCATTTTGGAATTCACACACTTTTTTTTTTTCTTCCGGAATTTCAACAGAAGTGTATCTAGATCCATACTGGTGGCTGGAGGCCATCAAGGGACCGAACAGACAGAACCAGGCCATCTGGGGCACAGGTGGCTGTGGGGGAGGAAGATGGTGGGCAGCAATGAGAAGGGCTTGTGTGGTGGGCTCACAGGTGGGTGGGGAGGCGGGGCCAGAGCAGAAGCAGGGGTCCTTGTGGAGTGGGTGGGTGGGCTGTGATTGTAGCAGACAGAAACCTGCGGGCTGTGAGGGTCAGGGATGCAGGTTCCAGGGAACAGGGACTTGCAGGCAGGGGCTGTCCCACAAGTGCCTGGTGAGGCTGGCACTGATGTGGCATCACCAGGGAAGGGAGGAGGCGGTAACTGAGCAGGGGCGGTTGCAGTTTGTGCTTGCACTGAAGACCTGAGAGGACTCCCACCCAGGTGCCAGTGAGGTGGGAGACACTGTGCGCTGAAGGATTGGTGAAGGCGTTCCTGCACCCGCTGTCTGACAGGGTCACAGCATGGGCGATGCTGCGGCAGGGCCGCACCATCTGGGAACAAGAACCATGGGGAATGTTCAGTGTTTTGGTTATGATACCAATGCCATGGATAACAGGGCATAGGTCAGTCAATAAGAAAAGTACGTATTGCCTGAGATTGCACGAAAATTCCCAGAATGAGACTAAGGATACAATTAAGACATACCACCCAGAGACCCTCCTTCACCTTACACAGGAATTTATGATGAAAATGGGGAGGACATAGTTGGCATTAATGGCAAATGGGTTGAGGTGCAGAGCCTGCCCTTTAGTTAAAGAATACTTGGTGTACTTTGACCAAGGATCAAAGAAACTCTTTAAGAAAGCAGTTAAATAGGTCATATGAAAAAAGGAAATTACCTTGGAAATTAAAAATAATGTGAAATTAACATAGTTCTATTTTAGAGGCACTTCAGAGCTGTAGGCTTTTAAGTAATAGGCTTTCACTATTTTAAGTGTGTTTCACTGGGACTTTAGAAGTAAGAAGCTTACCAATAATCACAGGTATGCTTTCAAGTTAAAGGTTAATGAAATAATTACAGGTATGCTTTAAAGTCAAAAGTTAATAATAGGTCAAGAGACATGTAGCCGAGTTGCGTGTTGTAGCACCTAGTGATTGTGGTAAAAACGTAAAAGCTTAATCATGATTGGCAGAGCTCACAGGAAAATATTTTAAACAATGTAGTCAATATCTTAGGTAATCAATACATGTCAGAAAGGATTCTGACTCTTGAAAATTATGTAAATCAAAGAAGTTCGGGCTTTGAGGCTATTCATTAACTACCTGCAAAAAAGGTATAAAAATAAAGGCCCTTCTATGGCAGCAGACCCTCCTGGAGGCTGCTGTAACTTGCAACCTGTCCTCCTGTCTCTTCTTTTGCGGACGCCACTCATCCTTCAGGACTCCTGGATCCCTGCTGGGGCTGGACCCGAGGCATCTGACCCCATCAGGAGGCCACAGCTTGGGTCCAGGAAAGAGGATGGAGCCCCTGAGGTGGGGAGGCTCACTGGATTGCGTCCATCTCCCAGGGAGACCAAGCATGATTTGCTCAGGCCTGGACTGGCGTGCATCAGAGACCGGCTAGCCTTGGGCTCTTAGATACCAGGAACAACAACGATAGGGTCTTGCAAGATTCATTTCCCCAAGTTGTCTTCCTGGAAGAGGGATCTCATAGAGCTCATGCCCATGGGTCTGGGGTCCATCCGGGGGGGCCCTCCCGAGTCTCCAGGCTCCCTGTTGAGCAACAGAAGAGTTGCCTTTATTTCATACCTGAACAGAACATTTAACCCCTTCCATCCGGGCTTTTGCCTCATGTAGCCAATTTCTACTTTAAAAGTCAGTTGTAAATCTCTGACTTCTAAGATACCCGTGGTGACCTCATGATTAAAGCTCCAGACATGAATTTCCCCAGAATCTGCTGGACAGTGATATTGGTTTGCCCCAGATGATCTCCCTGGTTATGTAGGTCTCCACAGGGGACCGCCTGACAGGCTTCAACCTAACCCAGAGGCAGGTGGTCCAGGTTACATTCATGATCAACCTATAGGATGGGATTTTCCACGTCACTGTGATGCCATTAGAGTCCTGTCAAGGTTGATGGGGTGGGCTCTGGGGTGGACTGAGGTCACTACTTCCCCTGTGGAAGCTGAGGCTCCTGTGCTCCTGCCCAGAGGCCAACTCTGTCCTGCAATCCAAAGGGCCATCTCGGTCATGAGCAGGACTTGGCAGGGCCCTTCCCAAGCAGGGTCCAGCCAGTTTTCCTCCCAGACCTGGATCAGGATGTGGTCACCTGGCCGATGTGACTGTGCAGGAAACCCCAGAGGTGGGGCCTGCACCAGGAGGCCCTGCAACCTCAGGGAAGACAAAGCAGAGGAGACCCAGTGTGTACTTCTAGGAAACTGAGCCTTCGTTTCACAGGTGGGGAAACCGTTGTGTTCCTGGATGTGGCCACCCAGGGAACAGCTCACGTGGGGACAGCCTCCAACTCTCCAGGGAGAGGTTCTAAGTCAGAGGAGGGCAGTGGGGGGTGTCCAATCCAGGGGGTCTTTGGCTCCAATATCAGCTTAGTGGTTCTTCTCTTGAGAGTCTGGTTCTTTCTCTCCACCTTTCCCGAGGAAGGAGGGTGCCATGTTATATTGAAGGTTTTCATGAGTCCTTTCATAATGGTGAAATGGCCTCCATTATCTGAATCTGTGTTCTTCATCAAACCAAGTCAAGGGATTACAGATTCCAACAAGACCTTGGCCATGTTGTTGGGAGTGGTGCTGGGCAGGGGGATGGCGTCTACCCAGCTGGTTAAATGCTCTACTGTTTGTGGAGAGCAGTAACAGTGAGAGAGCTGTGTCTGAAATTGGGGTCCCTGATGACTTCATGGCTGTGGCACGCTTGGTGCCTGGGAAAGGGTCTGTGCAAAGGTGCAGGATGCCCAGTTGCAATGGTAATGCCTCCAGGAGGAGGCTCTGTGCTAGAGTTTTATCAGCCTTGACCTTGACCTCGAGCACACAGCTCCTGAGAATAAAGAAATTCTCTTGCTAAGACAACAACAATATTTCACTGGCTCTGCTGCTCCTGAACCTGCCCCGTGACAGTGACTTTAAACAATGGACTTTCTTGAGAGCTACACAAAGCTCCTAACATGGCGCATTGTAACCGCAGTCTGTAACTGAGGAATGAGCTGCTTAATGTTGCTAACTCTGCAACTTTCACGAATGTAAGGAAAAGTGCTTGCACAGTCTCTGATCAATGAGACACATATAATAAAGACTGCTGGCGTAATTCTTCAGAGCTGCTTCTCCATCAGAGAGCAGCCCTCCCCCCAATCCCAGCTGTTAACTTTACAATCTGCAAACGCGAGTCTTCATTTTTCTAATCTCCCATCGCCCCTTGCTGGACCTGCTAGTTTGGCCACGCTGGTCACAGCAGCTATTACAACGAGTATTTCAGATGACCCATTTTGGGCATCTGGGTCTAGTCGACCAGGTGCTTTGGGAGGGTCTTCATCCAGGGTTCCCCGCCCTGGGCTGTCTCCTCCAAGCCTGTCTGTTGACCTTCTACAGGGCACGCAGCTCTGGGGACTGTTGGCCATGGTGTCCCTCCCCAAGCATCCGCCCACTCCTGATACAGTGTAATGATGGCTCATGGCCCCGGGGCTCCCTTAGGGAGGTGGCCCCCGTTTCCCTCACAGTGGGTTTTGTGAGCATCTCTGCCATCGGTAAAAGCCTTTGTCCCCTGGAGTTTTGGAGGCTCCCGGCCTTATTAGTTGTTTATTCTCTGTGGGCGAATGTGGGGTAACTGGGGGAGGGAATGAAGCAGGGGTGAAATAGAAATGGGGCCTCTTTACTGCTCCATCTGCTGGGCTTGGCCTTGGGCCTCCACGTTGTGGCCCCTTTGATGTCCTGCCCAGTAGCTGTCTCTTCTGCTAATAGCAGGCTTCCCAAGACTGAGTGATTACTTCTTCATGTAATAAATCCTTCCCCTTACTAATAATTACTCACACTCCGCCCAGATCTTTCCCGAAGTGTGGACAACTCCAAAGGCATGTTTAGAATCTGTGCACGTCACCCCCTCCTTTCCCTTGGAAATTCAGGGCCTCATTGAGAGCAAAGAGCTCACAGGTGTGGGTGACCAGCACCGGGCAAGCCCCACTCTGTGTTCCATCTACTACAGAATGTCCATCATGTCCCTTTCCCTGAATGACTCAGGAGAACCCTTCTGCAGAGAGTCTCCCTCATGTCCCTCCTTTGTCCGGAGGTCAGGAAGAATCTTTCCTGCTCTCTGGCCGTCAGAAGGCTGGGGAAACTTGAATTTCCCTGTGACTGATTACTGACCCATCCCTAGTTCCCACAGCAAGTCTGACCTAAGACCCTGGCCCCTGCCTCGGGCACAAAGGGGCACCTATTTGGTTCTGCCTGGTTTTGCCTCTTTCTTGAGTCTTTCAACAGTGGGGACACTGGACCTCCCCTTCTTCTCCACCCCAGCAGCTCCTGCTGGACGTCTGCCCTGGGTGGACTGACGCACACAGGCAGTCAGGAGGTTATTCTCCACCTCCAGGGCCATCTCCAGATTGGTCCAGGGCGCGTGGTGGGTGGGGCCTCTGTGTGGAAGCCCCTGACCTCCCTGGGCTCCACCAAGGGCAGGAGGGGGCACCCTTCCTCCCTCCCACCTGGGGCACTCCCTCTTGGAACGTCCTTCCTCCCCACCCTCAGAGCACGTATTTCCTCCTTTCCCCTGTGGTCCTTGGCCTCCTGTCTCTCAGGTGTCCTGAGCGAGGCCCCGTTTGTCCCTGATGTTTAGGGCCTGGTGTGCTGGGCCACTTGCCCTGTGGTGGAGAGCCCAGCCTGGCCTCCGCACTCCGCACCCCTCACCTGCACCTCCTGAGCGTCTCTCCAGAGCCCTCTGGTTGCCATCCTCCCACCGTCTCTGGTTTCTGTAATTTTCCAGCACTGTCAGGCCAGCCATTAGTCACAAAGTGGGGTTCCAACATCCTCGCCCTAAGGG
Source organism: Ictidomys tridecemlineatus (assembly GCF_052094955.1). NCBI lineage: Eukaryota > Metazoa > Chordata > Mammalia > Rodentia > Sciuridae > Ictidomys > Ictidomys tridecemlineatus. Next base: position 1,320,507 of record NC_135480.1, on the reverse strand, counting down.
CCACCAACGTGTGTCCAGAACACTTTCTCCTGGGTTCCCTCAATCTATTCAATCTGCTGGCCCTTCCTTGTTCCTTGCTGTGGATCCAAACAGGGGCATTTACAAACCCAACTCCCCCCCAACAGAGAGACCTCACAGGAAGGATGGAGGGTGGAGGGGAGGAAGGAACCAGATCCCCTCTCTGGGGAAAGGGGACACGTGGAGTCTCCGGTTTGCCTTGTTCTGAGTCTTTTCTTGGTCCAGGCAGGGAGGGTGGAAGCTGGGCAGGGCAGAAGCTTGGCACAGCTCTGGCTGCCCTCTGCCTCCTCTGGAGCCCTGCTCCTCGGTTGACCAGGATTGGAGCCCAGGAGGGTGTGGTGGGGAGGACAGGAGGACCCCTTCCTCTCATCCTGCCCCAGGGAGCCAGTTTTATCCTCCTCTTAGCGGTTTTAAGAGGAAAGATGACCCTGGCCCTTTCCCTAACCGGAGCCTGCTCTGTGTCCCTGACTGTGGGCTGGTGTCCTTTGCAGATGCTATCAGGGCTTGACGTTCTCAACCTTCATCTGCCCAAACTTTGGCAAAACTCTGAAGGCTTCAGGATCGACCCTGAGTGCAAATAAAACAACAGCATCTTCTCATCGGTGGTTTCTTTTCCCCTTTTGTCCTGGGATTATTTCTGATATTTCATCGTGTAGCCCAGAGGGCCGTCTGGGGAACTTTGATGTCTTTACCCCCTGCCCCAGCGTCCTCTTTCTCTGGAGCTTTTGTTTCTGGTCCTGCTCTCCTGGGACGGTCTGGTGTTGTGGGTAGACGCTCATCGCCCCCTGCTGGAGGTTTCTTGAACTACTCCCCATCTCTCCTGTGTCTGGTCTCCTGTTCCTGAGTAGAGGCTCAACCCTGGCTCTTGGGGTTTCTGATACTCCTCCAGGGATGCTTCCCCCCTCCCTGGAGGGCTTCCTCATGGGAATAGGGAGTCCACACTTGCTTCAGTCACCCTCTCACAATTTCGGGGATGTCCCGACCACGGAGGAAGTACTCACCTTCCTACCTTGGTCTGGCCATGGGGTGACCTGGTCCCAGTGATGCTTACCTGGGCCACCCTGTCCTCTGTGCAGTCTGTCCCATGAATGCTGGTTTGGGCTACAATATCCGCTGCGTGGCCACGGGAGCCTTGGCGATCGAGGGCCCTGGGCGAGCAGGTTCTGACTGCATACCACAGCAAGGGCTTCCAGGCTGGAGCAGGTGCCCACTCCCTTCTCTGGGCCAGTGTCCCTCGCTCTGCAGGGCTCTTCAGAAGGGAGCCAGCAGGTCATTCCGTGGAGGACTTTTGTTCCTGTGGGCCTCAGGGTGACCAAAATCGAGGTCCTTTCATGGCTTTCTTCTGCAAGTTTCGTATTTCTACTTGGAGTTGTTTCCCATTCTCACAGAAAAGGACTCCTCTCCTCTGAAGGCCCTGAGGCAGCTGGCCTCCGTCCAGCTCAACAGTGAGCAGAAGGGAGAGGCAGAGAAAGGCATGCCATGGTCAGGGCGTGACCACTGATGTCACCCCTCCTGCCTGCAGGGCTGGGAAGACCTCCAGGCCACATCGGGAAGGCGACACACGGGGGTGAGTGGCCTGGGAGTGACTGTTGCTTTGGTCCTGTGTCCTCAGTATTTCAAAAGTGGCTTGTGAATCATAGCACAGCAAAACTCCCCAGGGTGGGAGTGCTGGGGTTGGGGTCACTTCCACACAGATGCCCGTTACTGTCTGGCTTTAGTCCCTCCTGTGGTTCACATTTGATTCACCTTTTCCCAGTGATTAAGTTCTCGTTCACAAGTTTGCTGGCCCTCTGTGAAGCGTGGACATGTAGGAGTTCAGGCAGGGCACAGTGACGCACGCCTGTAATCCCAGCGACTCGGGAGGCTGAGACAGGAGGATCACAGGTCAAAGGCAGCCTCAGCAAGGTGAAGTGCTAAGCAGCTCAGTGAGACCCTGTCTCTACATAAAATACAAAATATTGAACTCGAGTGCCCCCGAGTTCAATCCCTGGTAGTTAAAAAAAAAAAAAAGTAGGTATTCAGATCCTTTATCCCTTCTAATAGCCAACTTTTCAGTATAAACGTTTTTTCTAATGTCCTCCTGACACAAGCCTCCCTCCAGACCCATGATTTCCAGTATCTTCTGTGGTCATTTTCCAAGCCCTGATGGTGTAATTTGAAACTTCTTGATCTCTGTGAAGTCTGCTGTGGTTGTGGTCCTTGCCCCGCGGGCTCTCCTTCCCTCACTCCCCTCACGTGGCTGGTTCTGCCCTCGCCACCTGGATCTTTGTTTCTGTTGCTCTACTCCTCAGCCTCCCGAAGCCCACTGGGTCCCTTTCTGTCACCTGCAGCCTGGCGGGGGTCCCTCTCTGGCTCATTGTCTCCCTGCTTCACTCCTTTGATTCATTGAACTTGACACCTGCTTGGTCTCCTGCGGGGCGCAGAGCTGATGAGGCCGCAGTATGCCCTTTTGCCGCAGTCTGGCATGAATAACCAAGCCGCCACAAAGCCTTGTAGGTTCAAACAGCAACTACTTTATTTCAACTCTCACGGGCACTGCATGCGCGCTTTTCCGCCAATACCACCCACGAGGCCCTCCCAGAAACCCCACACACCGGAAAATCCCTCCTCCGGCACTTCCCCAACCAATGGGAACTCTCTGGGAATCCCCGCAAGACCTCCAAAGTAGCGCGAGAACTCTAAGGTAGTGGGCGCCCAAGGCAGCAAGAGCCGCCCCATTGCCCGACAGTAAAGGTCAAATATACAATACAATCAATCCAGCATCACAGCAATTATATACAGCTTAACTCAAATCATCATCTCAATGGTTCACTGGCAAATGCTAGGGGCCATTCTGACTGGCCGTTGCTCTCAACATCTCCCCCTCTCTGTATAATTAAACACCAAGCATGTGGCTTAGGGACCGTGCCTGTTAGGTTGTCCAATACTACATATGGTCCTTACCCGTCATCAGATGAGCTGACCTCTAGGCGTCAGCCTCCTGTCTTAGGTTGGTACCACTGCAATTGGATCATACCCGTCACTGACCACCGGTCCAGCACACAGCCATACTTGTGGATAGGCCTTTGCACCAGTGGGGGGGTGAGGTTCTTTGCCTCACCTCTGTTGGCCCCCATGTTTGGCCTTGGTGCCAGTGGGGGAGTGAGGTTCTTTGCCTCACCTCTGTTGGCCCCCAAATTTGGCCTTGGTGCCAGCAGAAGGGAGGAGGATGCAAATTGCCAAGACACCAAGCCAAATGATGGCTCCTTTTGGAAAAATTGTATCACCGATGACACCATCAGCAAAGATACCCCGGCACTACCGCAATTCACTGCACCAACAGATAGTTCACAATGCATACAAGTGATACATAGTCCAGGCAAGTTCTGCAAGCAGTTCAAAGCAAAGAAATCCATCAATATGTCCATTTCCTCCCAAAGTAAATCGACTCCTTGATTGAGCATCACTTGTTGAGTTATTATTCATTGATGCACAGTTTGTTGTGATGGCTATTGCAGAAGCTGTAGTTTGGTTTTATCTTTGTCTTCACTGGCACTGGGATGAAGATAGGAATTCTGGCAATGATGGCTAAAAAAATAAAATTATGTAACATTCCAGCAGGCACTAAAAGAAAGCGATTTTCTAAACAATTTAGTATCCTGAATAGAATTAGATATAATGAAAAGGAAAGGTGGAAGTAAACAAACAGATCTGTTAACCTCCTTATTTGTACACATATTAAAACAATCCTCAACAGCTGTTTACCCAATTTAAATTAAACCATTTAAATCACATGAAAAAAAATTTTTTTTTAAATTTGGGTCCATTTTTCCATGATGGCTCCTCATACATGATATATGGACATACGCAAATTCAGACATACAACACAAATACAAGTGTGCACACATAACATACAACATATAAGACAATAGTAAAGGCATTGTAGCTTTACACAGATGAAATCTCCATTGCAATGTTTAAAAACTCCACAGTCAAAAAATAAAACTGATCAGAAAAACATTAACCTAGGTCTGTATGAGCTCAAAAAATAAAATAGAACTTTATGATGTGGGAAAAGGCAACAATAAAATAGATATTGAAAAATCGGGATTTGACTCTTTTTTGGATATCCCATCCTTTTTCCTGTAACTTCCATAATGGGTCTCAAGCAAGCCCCAAGGTTTTTTACATTTGAAATAGGCTTTAATAGTGTTCATTAGTCATTAGGCTCCAGGTGTGGGAGAACCACTGTTGCAGATGTAAGGATAGCCAAACTGGAGTTCTGGATATCAGCTGTTATGGATTTGAGTCAAATCAACTTCTTTTTGGTCTGTAGAAATCACTTTAGTTAGTCTCTCTGGAATCCAAATCGGCTGCTGTTCTTCCTGTGGAAACACACAAACAGACCCCCGACTCCAGACAATCACTGGGTCAGGACCCTTCCATTGTCCTGTTAGAATATTCTTCCAAAGTACCTTAGGCTTATGTACATTTTTTGGACACATATGCCTTTCTGCAGCACTAAGCCCTGATGAATCCAAATTTAAAAAGTTTAGAGTAAAAAGGGTTATTTTAACTTTATATTTGGGGGATATATACCCCTTCCCAATTCCCTCTTTTTGCTTTAATAAGTACATTTTAATAGTTTGATGAGCTCTTTCAACTATGCCTTGTCCCTGTGGATTGTATGGGATTCCTGTTATATGAGTAATGCCAAATGATGAGCAAAATTGTTTAAAAGATGTAGAAGTATAACCAGGGACATTATCTGTTTTTAACTGTTTTGGAACACCCACAGTGGCAAAATTTTGTAAGCAATGAGCTATAATATCTTTAGTTTTTTTCTCCAGCATGAAGGGAGCCCATCAAAAATCTGGAAGAAGTATCAACTGTAACATGCAAATATTTTAATTTTCCAAATTCTGGCAAGTGTGTGACGTCCATCTGCCAAATATGGTTAGGTATGAATCCTCTAGGATTGACTCCAAGATTAACTTGTGGTAAAAAGGTCACACAATTTTGACATTGTGTTTCAATGATTTTTAATGCCTTTCTTGCTTCAGGTGTTAACATTTGGGGTGAATTTGGGTCTGATGGACCTTTTAGGATATCAAATAATGGTCCTAACTCTCTTGTTGGTATGCCTAGATAAGGCCTTATCCAATTTATGTTTCCTAATAACTTTGAAAATCATTAAGTGATTTGAGTTGATCTACTCATATTTGAATTTTTGGTGGACAGACCATGGTTGAGGATAATAGAACTCCTAAATAATTAATTGGAAAATTTAATTGTACTTTATCTATTGCTATCTCTAGATTATAATTTTTTAATAAGTTTGTAAGTGTGGCATAACATTCTAGCAATGTGTTTTTAGCTTTGTGTGCTAATAATACATCATCCATATAGTGTAATATTTGTAGTTCAGGATTTTGATTTCTAAGTGGCTGGATTACTTTGTTAACATAAATTTGACACATAGTTGGGCTGTTAGCCATCCCTTGGGGGAGTACTTTCCATTCATATCTCTGATCAGGACCTTCATGATTCAGTGCAGAGATAGTAAATGCAAAACGTGGACTATCCTCAGGATGAATTGGAATTGAGAAAAAAACAATCTTTAATATCTATAACTAAAACATACCAGGTTTTTGGCAAAGCAGACAATTGGGGAATCCCCAATTGAGCAGGTCCCATAATGACCATCTCATTATTAATGGCTCTTAAATCTTGCAATAATCTCCATTTACCAGATTTCTTTTTGATGACAAAAATGAGAGTATTATGGGGAGATACAGAAAGTTGTATATGTCCTTCCACTAATTGTTGTTTGACCAGATCATGGGCTACTTGTATCTTTTCTTTAGTCAGGGGCCACTGAGGAACCCATACTGGTCTTTCTGATTTCCAAGTAATTTTTATTGTCTCAGTGACCCCTTCTGAAAACCCAATCCATGTCTATTTATTCCTTGATCTACTTGAATTGGTGCTGCTATACCTTGTTCTTGTTCTCCTAATCTTTTTTCTTTCCTAAATCCTTGTCTAATCCTAGTAGTGGGCACATTAGGATTGATGTTATTTGTTAATGTCAGACCTAATTGATCTAGGACATCTCATCACCATAAATTTATAGGAAGATGATCCAATACATATGGCTGTGTAGTTCCTTCACATCCTTCAGGATCCTTCCAATCTAATACCTAATAATAATCTAATGCACTTCTATAGAGATTAGTCGCCACTCCTAGGCCTCGAAGCATTTGAGTGCCTTGTTGTAATGGCCAATGTTTTGGCCATTCTTGATGAGAGATGATGCTAAGGTCTGCACCTGTATCCAGTAGCCCATTAAATTCATGTCCTTGAATATTTAGTTTTAGCATGGGGCAAGAATCTAAATTTAAAGACAGCATAGCCCAATCTACACCTGTGGAGCCTAATCCCCTGGAACCTTTTTGTATAATACGGCTGGAAAATTTATCATGCAGGCTTCATATTATTAGTAACTGTGCTATTCTATCTCCTGGTGAAATTACTGATATACTTCTTGGAGAACTGGCTATAATTTTTATTTCACCTTCATAATCAGGATCAATTACCCCAGGACTTATCATAAGTCCTTTTAGAGTAGAAGAGCTGTGTCCCAATAATAAGTCTACTGTTCCTTGGGGAAGAGGTCCTTTTATTCCTGTGGGAATGATTTGAACTCCCATCTCTGGAGTTAGTACTGCTCTGGCAGAGGCGCAGATATCCAACCCTGCACTCCCTCTGGTTTGTCTGATGAGGGATCTAATGGATAATGTGTCCTGGGCACTACCCTGATGGTGTTGCTGGGTTCCTCCATTGCCCCATATATTTGTGGTTGTGAGCCCCAGAGATTAGGCCCCCTGTCCATTTTTTGGCAATGGAGCCCGCTGCTTTTCTACACAATATCGTGAGTAAACACCTGGTCCTTGTCCATTTTTTTGATAATGGAGTAACATCTATGGTGGTTTGAGAATGGCATTCATTAGCCCAATGTCTCTCTCTATGGCATCGTGGGCAAATACGTGGTATTCTACCCCTTTGATACCTAGTTTTGTTAAACCCTCCTCTATGGGGCAACTCCTTTTAAAATGTCCTGTTTGTCCACAATTGTAGCATGTTTTTTGCCTGGCATCTAAAGCCTGTTGTACTGCAGCTGCCAAGACTTGCCCTTGTTCATTAATGTCTCTACATAATTTAATATATGTGTTTAAATCTCCATGTTTCCATGGTCTAATGGCCTCCTGCACCATCTGTTTGCTTGCTCAAAGGCTAGCTGTTTAATTAATGGCATTGCTTGCTCTGTATCCCCAAAAACTCTGGTAGCTGTTTGAATAAGCCTATCTACAAATTCAGTGTAAGGTTCATTAGCTCCTTGTACTACCTTAGATAATTGACCTTGTAAATCTCCATGTCCTTGTAAAGTCTTCCATGCCCTCACTGCATCTGCAGCAATTTGTTCGTATATACCAGGATCATGTGCAATTTGTTGCTGCTCATCCTCTTAAGGTCTCTTTCCTAACAACATATCTAGATTTCTCTGAGGATAACCAGCTGCTGCATTTCACCTAGCCGTCTCCTTGCAAAATTCCTCATTGGCAACCTTCCATAACAGGTATTATCCTCCGTTTAGCACAGCTTTACACATACTAGTCCAATCTGCTGGCGTCATGTTCAAGTTGTTAATGGATTCCACCAAGCTTACAGTGAAGGGTGCTTGAGGACCATAGGTTGTTACAGCCTCTTTTAGCTGCTTCACTGTTTTGAAATTTAAAGCATGGTGAATTTGCTGCCCTCCTGCCACCTCAAATACAGGGCATGCTAATCTTTGAGGTCCTGTCTCAGGATCCCATCTATCAACTATGGGGGTTGAGGGCCCCATAGGCGGAGCTGTTGGTTGGACACTTACGCCCTCTGGTGATAGAAAGGTGTTAGTAGCAGCCTCCTGTTGTAACTTTTCCCCTGATGGTTTTTTCTGCTCTAAATTTTCTTCCTCTTTTTGACTATCTCGAGAGGCCTCCTCTTTTTCCTGATCTAATATGTCTTCTACCATAATCTGAACTGAAATCTTTGGACTAGGCAAACAAAATAGTGTCATCATCCACAATAGCAATGTGCCAACTGGCAGAGTTCCTGGATTTTTCTTTTTCCTGTCCCTTAAATCTTCACCATGATGGTCCCATTGTGATATATGCAACAACTCCTCCTTAAAAAGCCATGGGCTACATTTTTGTATTGTATCAACATATGCCCTGACTGTTTTTGGTTTTACTGTGGTGCCTCCTCCCTCTAACAATTTACTTAATATTCTTTCGGTTTGTTTTTTTGCTAATTTCTGACCCCATATTTCTGCTACTAGGATAACGCAACTCAAACAGATAACTCAAAACAAAACCGAAGCAAAACGGAACAAAAAAATCATTATATCAATTTTCCTATTTTTTTGAAATGTATATTCATGGTCTATCTCTATCTCTTCCTCTGGGCCAAACAACTTCATACCTTGAGCCAACCATTTTTCCCAGTTTGCCTGAGAAAGTTCTAGGGATAGGCAGCTTGAAACAAAAACAAAACAAATCAAAACAAGAACACATTGTTTTTCGAAATGGTCACCCATTCTCTCGCCTTCCCTCAGGGGCAAGCAACGTCACTTACCTCGGAGCTTCAGGCGTTCCCCACATGGACCACCAAATGCCACTGTCTGGCTGGGCATGAATAACCAAGCCGCCACAAAGCCTTGTAGGTTCAAACAGCAACTACTTTATTTCAACTCTCACGGGCACTGCACGCGTGCTTTTCCGACAATGCCACCCATGGGGCCCTCCCAGAAACCCCCCACACCGGAAAATCCCTCCTCAGGCACTTCCCCAACCAAGGAAGTCTCTGGGAATCCCTGCAAGAACTCCAAAGTAGCACGAGAACTCCAAAGTAGCGCGAGAACTCCAAAGTACTGGGCGCCCAAGGCAGCAAGAGCCACCCCATTGCCCGACAGTAAAGGTCAAATATACAATGCAATCAATCCAGCATCACAGCAATTATATACAGCTTAACTCAAATCATCATCTCAATGGTTCACAGCATCACCTTTCAAACATTCCCTCTGGCAAATGCCAGGTGACATTCTGACCACCGTGGCTCTCAATACCCTTTACCTGGGGTGCATCCCCTCATCTGGAGCCTTTGTAGGGCCTCTGTAGGGCCTCTGGAGGTCACGCCCTGCAGCACCTGGGCTGACTGTTTTGCGCTGGCCATGGTGGGTTTCGCTGCTGGTGGGTTGTTTGGTACCTGTGTGGACTCCACCTGGGAAATCCATCTAATGTCCTGATTGGCTTTAAGATTTGTATCCCTGACTGCATCTTCAACCTGGCTTCCCAGGGATTGCCAGATCCACATGAGGTGATGATGCACTGATTGGGTTTGGCTTGTGGCCCCCCCCCAGCCAGCCGGGACCTGTCCTGTGTCATGGACCTGAGCTGGGGGGAGGATGGCACTGAGCTCCTCCCCAGCTCTGCCTCCTGCCGGGCCTTTCAGCTTCTCAGGCACGTCCCTGCGGGCTGTGAGGCTGGTCAGGTGGGTGACAGCCTGGCCCTTTCTGATCTCACCATGGTGAGAGCCCTGATGCTGGCCCTCTCCTGCTCGCCTGCCTCCCAGGGTCACCACCACAGGGCCACTGTGGGCACCACTTGCCCCCAAGACCAAGCAGCCCTCTGGTCCTGGTGGACAGGAGCACCCAGTCAGAGCTCCGCAGACCACGGCTCTCTTTCAGGGGCAGTGGCTTTCGAGTCACTCGCTTCTCGGACGGCCGAGCCCTCTGAGCGCCATGGCACTGCGGTGCTATTTTACAGTGGCCCCCAGCATCAGAGTCGTCCTGTGGAGAGAGGCTTTCTGATTCCTCCAGCAATGGCATGGCCCTGCCCGAATGCTGTCCTTCCAGCCACTACAGCGACCAAGCTGGCTTCAGAGTGCCAACGGACAGCAGAGCAGAGTGGCATGTGGGGACAAAAAACTGACGGCTGAGGGTTGTACCCTCCCTGGAAGACCGTGCCTCCCCGTCGCACAGGGACACAGAGCAGGAACATGGCTGGCTCAGAACTGCTCACCCGCAGCCACAGGCCGTGTATCCTGCAGCCAGTCTGCAACCACACATCCTCCTGCTGCTGCTGCTGCTGCTGCTGCTGAAAGCACCCAGAGCACCCCCCTGGCCCTTGGGCTTTGCATGATCTCAACTCGACTTGGCTGGGATGTGCCCAAGCCCCTGTCCGTGCTTCCTGTTGGCTCTTTGGGGGACCCACTACGTGAGTAGCTCCAGAGGCTCCTGGGGCCCCGACCAGAGCTGCAGCAGCATCTGGGGCCTCTGGAGACCAGCATCGGCCCAGTCAGCGGTGGGTGTGTGGCAGGAGCTGCGTGAACACTGGTAGGAGGTGCGGCAGCCACGGCAGACTCCGGGCCCCTGCAGACACCGTGTTTCTTCCACCAGGAGGCCTCGAGTCTTGAACAGGGTTAAGAGAAGGACACGGCAAGAGGCTGTACACTCCCATGAACACACCCGCGCATGGGGTGTGTGTGTGTGTGTGTGTGTGTGTGTGCACGCAGCCTCCTGCCCGTTTGACGCCTCTATAGGCTCACCCTGTGAGAAAACACAACACCATGGGCACTACGTGGCCCACAGGGCCCAGGGCTGTCACTCGCCCTCTGCCTCTTGTGGCCCCTGTGCTCCATGGCAGCTGCCTCGCCACTGTGCGCTCAGGGAAGGGGCCACGGCAGGGCCTTCCAGGATGCCGGGCCTCTCACTGCCTCTCACGGGGGAACAGAGAGGGTGAGGCTGAGCAGCTCACCCCACAGTCCCCTCTCAATGGTCTGTAGGCCCACCTCGAGAGCACATCAGGGAAGTTCCCGTGTCTCGACCTCATGGACTGAGGTCCACCACCAACTTCTGGGCAACCCACAAATGCTAAAAACCACCACCAAGCACCTGGGTTGATCTGAGACGCAGATTCTCGATTGACTACTCGGCCTTATTAAGCTCTGTCTGTCTTCTTGGTTTAACATCCTCAGAGTCTACACCAATTTGTGCCTTGAATCTTGCCGGTAGGAATCAAGACCCTCCCAATCTTGGACAGGCTTTGACTTGTGCATTGCTGCAGGACTTATGTTGTGCTGCAGGCCTGGTGTTCAAAGGGGCTTGGTGGCAGGGCCTGTTGTAGCCCCCAGAGGAGAATCAACATGTCCACGTGTGTCAATAAGATCCCTCTGCAGATGATTGATTCCACAGAAGGGAGGGGCTGCTTCCACAAAAAGAAGCTGCAGAAGAGCTGGGGTCTTCCCTGAGTCCCCTCCTGTGTGGGAAGACCTTGCCTCCCCCTGTCCAGTACCTCACCAAGTGCAACAGACCTGGCAGCAGGAACTGCACTTGGAGGCCCCCACTGGCTGCCATCAGGACTCTGGCTTTGCACTGACCTCAGATACTCATGGCCAGTCTCCTCCTTACAAGCTCCCTAGGGTCCTAGACAGTGCATCTGACACTGCCACCTTTAGCCACGATCGTCCCCACAGCGACCACCCCACCACTCAGCCTCCAGCCGCTTTCCACTATAATCCAGCCTACTCGGCTGCCATGGGGCCTCAGATGTCTGGTCACTTCAGGTGGCCAGAGCCAGCTCACTCTCCCTCCCCCTTGCAGCTGTTGTCCCTGAGCTTGTGCCACATGCACATCAAGCCCAGGCCTCGGGACGTCATGGAGGACGTTACTGGTTCCAGTCGCTGTGGCGTTAGCAGCCAGGGAGAAGCTGTATGGATTCTGTTGAGGTTTGTATCTGGGAACGTCCACCCTAAAGCTCATGGGGTAGACAGTGTGGCCAAGGAGTGGCCCTGAGTGTTAGAGATCATCCCAGTGACCATGTCCTGGTGTCCCGTCCACGCACGGGTGGACTTGGAGGTGGGGCACGCTTCCCTCTGGTAAGACGACCGGCTGGCCTGGGCCTTGGGGTTTGAGCATGAGATGGTGTGAGTCATTCTTCTTCAATTGTCAGTTTGATTTTTGTTTGTTCTACTTATTCTAAGAAACCGGGACAGGCAAACCCATTATGCACATCTGTCCCGTTTCTCTCCTGTAAATGCCCTAAAGTCATATCAAAATGTGTATAGAGACCCTGCTTTGGAATGAGGACTCCTGTCCCTAGCTAGGGGCACCTGCTCCTGCCAAGTTCCCCTAATGGCCTCTGCCCTGGGGGCCGTCACCCCCCTTCAAGACGCAGCTCTGGAGCAGGAGTGACGCAGAGTGGGTAAGACCAGCCGCCTGGGTATCCACAAGCCTTGGCCCCAGGACCCCCAGAGACACCCCACCCACAGCGGGCACAGCCTGCGCAGGCCCCTCACAGCCTGCTTGACCCCTGGCTCCTGCTGGTTGAACGCCGACTGCAGTAAGTGCCATGCAGATGGCAGTTGTGCTGGGCTGTCCAGGAGCGATGACAGCAAAGGGCCTGCACTCCTTCGGTACTGACTGGTTTGGGACGTTCTCAGGATGTGGAACCTGAGGACAGAGGCCACTGTCCTGCTGCAAGCACCCCGAGATGTGATCACTGGGGCAGCTCTGGCTCCGTAACATGGAGCCCAAAACCTTGTAGAGTGTTTGTTTTTGATTTTTAAGCTTTATGCTAAACCTCTGCCACACCTTTGTGGGAGGCACCCCATCCTCTGTGCCCTCTGCTAATCCAGCTGTCAGAGCCGCTGTCCCTGAGACAGCAGGAAAAGCAAATGTCATCCTGCAGGATGGGGCCAGTACTGATAGGGACAGAGGCCGGCACCTAAGTCTCCCTTTTGTTTTGTTTGGTCTCACTTTGTGGCCTCAAGCCATCCTGCTGCCTCAGACTGCCAAGTAGCTGAGACCACAGGCACGTGCCACCACACCTGGCCAAGATCTTTAGATAATTGAAGAAAAGTATCAAGTCCATGCCTCATGTAAAAATCCAGCAAAAAATCCAAATGCATCCGATATCTACATTATGTTTAAAATGAAGCTATTTAATGCTTTTATAAAGTAATGCGGATTTATTTATCTAGTGTTCTACAGAAGTAAGACTCGCAGAGCTGTAACTCAAAAACATATAAGCTGTAAAAGATTGTCAAAGTCTGTCTTATTAAAATGTTGTGCATTGCAATGATCAGTCCTTAAAAATTCTGCAACCAAAGCCAAAGGGCAGGTGAAAATATTGGAAACTTGTTCACAACTCAGACAGCAGAGAAAGAGGTGAAATCCTTCGTGGCAAAGAGCTAAGAGATGTGGAAGACCACTGCTCAGGAATCACGCTGAGGACCCTGCCTTCACACTGTCACTGGGTGCCCGTCACTCTCCTGGACACCAGCGTCAGGAAGTGGGTGAGAGGTGCCCTGGACCCTCACCTAGGACTCAGGCCAGCCTTCTCTGCTGAGCACACTTACACATGACTGAATATGCACACAAAGGAACGTACAAAATCAGAAGCTGTCTGACCAAGCACACCTTAAGAGGAGCCGGCAGGTCATCCCAGTGTCATGGAGGATGAGGCTAATATGGCGCCAGCGTGGCAGATCTCAAGGCAAGCACACAGTAGCACGACTACAGCATTTTCTTGATTGTCTTATTGGCCCACAGTGAAATAAAACATGCAAGTGACGCTCCTGCAGAAAGCCACCCCTAGGTGAGTCCCAGAAAAGCCCTGCACAGAGGCCGGGAGTGTGGCCGACCCTTCCTCCCACTGGACAGCAGCAGGCCCTTCACAGACGCCCTGAATAAAGTGTTTCCCTGCTACCAGCCTGAGGTATAGACAGGTGTCACTTCCAAACTTCACGGCACTACCACCCACCAGGAGCCTCTGCAGGTTGGGGAGACCCCGCCTCTCCTCACACTCCTGGAGGGCCACCCTGGGCCTGCACCTCAGGCCCAGGCACAGATAGAGGCTGCCCCGGGGGAGATTCCAGGAGGTGAGACACCTGGGGGAGTCCTGGGCAGGAGGAAGGGGCTGAGCTTGCTCCCTAGGAGAAGTAGATCTGGGAAGGCCATGAACCGCTGATGGCATTCAGCTCTGCCAATGCCACCTGCCTGGTCCTTCTGGGCCCCAAGGCATTGGTGTCCCTGAGACAGAAACAGAATGGCCTGTGCACCACCCTTGGCGATTTCGCCCACCTGACATTCCTGAGGCTGACTCTGCATCAGCCTTTTCTTGGCCCAGTTCCTCACGTTTCCAGCCTCCGGCTGTGATGCTGCAGCCTTGGGAAATGGACTCCTCCTTAATCCAGTCCAGGAACCCCCAAGATAGCCCACCGGAAGGGCCGCTCTGGGGGTGAGCACTCTGGGAGGAAGGGCCACTCTGGGGGTCATCACTCTGAGGGTGGCGGTGGACAGGTTCCCAGACAACTTGTTCTCCTCTCAATTCCAGTTTAACCCTGAAGACGGAAAGGAGACCAGGCAGGGAGGAGGAGCGCAGAGCGGCACACCAGGCCCTGGGCGGGGCACACCCGCGGAGGGGTCCCTCTGCAGCTCCCGTGCGCGCTGAGGCCATGTTGCAGGGCGCTGGGCGGCTGCTCCAAGAGCCTGTGCCCTGCGGGGAGAGCGCGGGTCCCAGGCAAAGGGAGATGGCTGCTGTCCTGAATTCACCTGTCCGGTTCCCTCTCTGGCGGCGGGCGAGGTGCAGGTGGCGCCATCGACACCCCCTGGCTTGCGCCCTACGGGTCCCTCTGCGCTCTCCCCCAAGCCTCGCAGGCTCCTGCGAAGCAGTGGGAATTGAGGTCAGTGCCCAGCAGGAGGCTCCGCACCAGGTGGTCAGAGCTTCAGCAAGGGATGGAGGGGAGAGGAGCCATGTCATGTGGGCAGCGAACCGCACTCCATGCCCTCTGCGGTGGCACAGGTGCCCTGGCCACAGGGCCACCGCAGGAAGCGCAGTCTCATGGCGCCCGGCGGCTGCTTCTTCCTCTGTCTCTTTTTTCCCAGGACCTGGGGACGATGTCCTGGAGATGGCGGGGAGAGGCGCAGTAAAGCACCCGGTGCCAGGTCTCCCACCCTGGTGGGTAGACTCCACAAGCGAGTTGTGGTCACCCCACAAGGCATGGCCCGTGGGCTGATGGCCCAGGTTCCGGCAGAGGAGCCGCAGTGGTGGAGACAGGGTGGGTACCCAGCACTGGTCCCTACGAAGTCACATTAACAACTTCACTCTGAAGCTGACCAGCGCCACCCGACCTGTGCTGGCCAGGAGTGAGAACAGAACTGGTGGCCACAGGCCTGACCAATATTTTTCTTAAGTGGGTGATTATTGACATAATAAACTACATTCTTAGGATGTTTTGCTGCATCCGGTGATTTTGGTGAGTTGTGTTTCCAGTGCCTCCCAGGCTTCCAGCTCCCCTGCAGCCCCCCCTGGCCGCAGAGCTCAGGACCCCCACCCCTGCTACGACCCTGCACAGGGTCTGCCCTTGACCTGAGCCCTGAGGTGGGAGTCGGGGGAGGGTCTGTCTAAGCCCCTGAGGTTCTGTCATCAGGCCCCATCTGCCCGTCCACCTCCTGAGGACAGCGGTGAGTCCAGCCAGGGCCTGGCTGGGAACCCCTCATCTCCCCAAGCTAAGGGTGCTCAGTGGGTGCCAGGTGGGGCGGGGAAAGCCCTGGGCCCCTGGGCACACCTGCCTTGCAACCCTCCAGCAGCACACTCCAGCCCTGGGAGCAGGCTGCGTGTTGGGGTCTGGGGGCTTCAGGGTTCGACCTTCAGGGCTTCGGCCCCTGCTGAGAAATCATCAGCGCATGGAAGGAGAGGGTCCTAAAGCTGAAGCAGCACCTGAGTGCACAGGCCCCGCACCTCCTCCCGGCCCTGGGCCCCGTGGGGCGGGGGGGAGGGAGGCCAGGCCTCTCTGGGGCTGATGAGGAGCCAGTCCCAGCCAGGGCCTCTCCTGGGGCCTCAGTCTGTGGGGACACAGGAGTTTGGTTCCCCTCTCCCACACCTGGAAGGGACTGAGGCGTGGGGACCAGGGCCATGACCCTATGGGGGGCGTCTACAGAGGGACCCAAATGGGGGGTTTTCAGGCCAACCCAGGGGGGTTGTCAGGACAAGGAGGGGTGCCCCCTGGGGTCCTTCCGTGCTTCAGCAACTGGTAAGGATGGGCAGGGACCCAGGCTGGGGACCCTACCCCAGGAGCCGTGGGGGTCTGTGCTGGGCAGATGGGCCAGGCCTCCAGGAGGGAACTCGGCCCAGCACTGGACAGTGGTCTGAACAGAGAAGTGAGAAAACATCCAGAAAATACTTGTGGCGTTTTCAGAAACTGGACAGGGAAGGGATTCTGCAGCCAGCGGGCTGCACACAGTAAAGGGCTCCGGCAGGGCAACAGCAGCCTGGGGAGCTGAGGAGAGACGGCAGCGTCCAGTGAGCACCCCATGTGCGCGGGAGGTCAGCCGGCTCCACCTGCAGGCAGCAGCATCAGGGCCAGGGCCTTTTCTCCAGTTTTTTGTTGTTCCTGGTAAGACCACAGACAACTTCTGAAACCTAAGAAAGAATGTGAAGTGAATGTTGTCCCGGGGAAATCATCAGCACAGGGAAGAACACTGAGCAGGAACTTTCTGTCACCCTGTAGTCACATGTCATCAGCAGGTGACCTGCTGGACTCCTGACAGCACACCTGATAGCCCTGAGCTGAAGCAGCCATCAGAGAGCCCCACATAAATAAGGAAGACAAATCAAGAAACCAGAAGGTAGAGCCAGTAGGAATGTCCTCGCAAAAATAAAAGGAGAGGAGACCTGGAAAATCAGAAATAGCCACAAGGAAATGACCATGTGTCCAGTGAGGCCACCAGACAGGGGTATATAGACCCTGGCTCAGGAGGCCCCTCATCTCACTCCTCCCTCTCCACCTGCTGCTCTCACCTCCTCCACCCTCCACCTCCAGAACCATGACCTGCTGTGGCTGCTCCGGGGGCTGTGGCTCCAGCTGTGGGGGCTGTGGCTCCAGCTGTGGGGGCTGTGGCTCCAGCTGCTGCAAGCCCGTGTGCTGCTGCAAGCCCGTGTGCTGCTGTGTGCCAGCCTGTTCCTGCTCCAGCTGTGGCTCCTGTGGGGGCTGCAAGGGGGGCTGTAGCTCCTGTGGAGGCTGCAAGTCCAGCTGCTGTCAATCCAGCTGCTGCAAGCCCTGCTGCTGCCAGGAAAGCTGCTGCAAGTCCAGCTGCAAGCCCTGCTGCTGCCAGTCCAGCTGCTGCAAGCCCTGCTGCTGCCAGTCCAGCTGCTGCAAGCCCTGCTGCTGCCAGGACAGCTGCTGCAAGTCCAGCTGCTGCAAGCCCTGCTGCTGCCAGTCCAGCTGCTGCAAGTCCAGCTGCTGCAAGCCCTGTTGCTGCCAGGATAGCTGCTGCAAGTCCAGCTGCTGCAAGCCCTGTTGCTGCCAGGATAGCTGCTGCAAGTCCAGCTGCTGCAAGCCCTGCTGCTGCCAGGACAGCTGCTGCAAGTCCAGCTGCTGCAAGCCCTGTTGCTGCCAGGATAGCTGCTGCAAGTCCAGCTGCTGCAAGCCCTGCTGCTGCCAGGACAGCTGCTGCAAGTCCAGCTGCTGCAAGCCCTGCTGCTGCCAGTCCAGCTGCTGCAAGCCCTGCTGCTGCCAGGACAACTGCTGCAAGCCCTGCTGCTGTGCCCCTATTTGCTGTCAGTGCAAGATCTGAGGTTCTGGCTGCAGGTGGCAAGGGGTTGAATGTGACGAGCACCTCACACCCAAGCCATTCCTCACCATTCTGAGCCCCTCCTTTCAGAAGATGCAGTTCCAGTGATGTGGTTTCCAGATTCTGTAGGAGCAGGAGCTCTTTGTGCTGGCTCCTGCTACACTGGAATCTCCAAGCTCACTCACTTCAGGTGCAAATCATGTCCCTCCAGTGCTCCCTCAGCCAACACAGTCCCAGAGCCCATCACTGCTTTTCACCAGCAGAACTTGGATGAGCCAAGTTTCTGAGTCAACCTGGGTCACTTTCTGAGTCCACTGCCTGTGCACATCCCACGATCGGCACATCACCAGCCCTCACACACGGCCCCTGCTACCAGCCCTGGAACCTGCCTGCACAGCAGCCACCTGCCAAGGGGTGCACTGCAGCTGCAACCACTCTAAGGAAACTTACTGCTAAAGAATTCATGAATCAATACAGGGGCTGGGATGGTGGCTCAGCGGTAGGGCGGGACCTGGGTTCCATCCTCAGCACCACCTAAAAATAAAGGCATTGTGTTGTGTCCATCTACACCTAAAAATAAATGTTAAAGCAATCAATCAATCAATAAACAAACAAACACACACACCCTACTGGACTCCTGACTCCACAGTGCTTTAACACTCAGTCCATTGGGGGAGCAAAACCATCTGGGCCTGCGCAGAGGGAGCCTCCTCTGATGGGGGTGGGTCTGGGCCACTTACTGCAATCTCAGCAGGGCCACTGCTACCTGCTTTGCCGCCGTGGTCCAGTGCAGTTAGGAAAGAGCATGGAACAACTGGTAATGGTTAGAAGGAGAGAGCAATCTCCTGTGAACAGATGGAATGGGGGGAGGCAACCCAACACAGTAGGAGCAAGTGCAGGGAGAGGGTCTGACCAACCAGCAGGCACCACTCCCTGAGCAGCAACTGTGTGGAAAGCACTTCTCAAATCTAAGGGCCAGGGACTGCCCTGGGAGGAAGAGCACTTACCTAGCATGTTCCAAGCCTGGGCTCCTCCCCAGCACAGCAAAAGTTCTTGAAGACTGGGGAAATACAGGCTTTTGGATTGAACCTATGATACAACTATTTTTTTTCTCAAGCACAGATTGAGGCCAGGGACACTTAATTATGCAGCCATATCCGCCGTCCCCACCCCATCACGTCATCCCCGCCCCACCAAAACCCTTTTTTTTTTTTTTTTCATTTTTATTTTGAGGTAGCAGCTACCTAACTTGCCCAGGCTGGTCTTGAACTTGTGATCCTCAGGCCTCAGCCTCCTTGTAGCAGTAATTCACTTGCAGGTCAGCATGGGAAAAGAAAGAAAAAGAAGAAGCAGAGCAACCAAAGCAGCAGCAGAAAAAAAGTCCTTCATTGTGTACAAGCAATCTTTTTGTAGTATTTTGCACAAAGAAGGCAGCCTTCCAACATCAATAAATCAGGTCTTTCAGCTAATTAAACATAGCATACAGAAGTTTTACTTTCTAATCAGAAGTGACCCGCTTCTCATGGCTAATCTATTCTCAGCTTGGAGTATGTTGAGCTCTGCTCTTTGTTAAGAACAGATAATAAAATTTTTCTCAGTGCCCTCCTAGCCCACATGGCAGAACATCCCGTTTGCAGGCAAGTCCTCCCAAGGACAGCAGACACCTGTTTTCAAGCATGTCCGTTGTTATCTATCTATACCTTGACAGAGTATCCCGTTTGCAGGCAGACTCCATCAAGAACAGTAATAGTAACGCAGTTACATCTGATTCTCTACATCTCCCTCCTTTTGTTTTTGTAAATGAGCCTTAGCAGAAGCGATAAGAGAGGTTTCATGTTTCAGTTGCCTTTGCTTTTTCCAGCATTGGATGACTATATACAAAACAAAAATTATTACAGTGTTACCTAAAGAAGTTGACAACAAGGTAGAGAAATGACTTAAAGGATTTAAATTAGCAATACTTGAAGACAATTTTTGTAAAATGTCAGATCCTGTTAGTTCAGGTAATGTCTTACTAAAGGTGTCCATTTAACCGTCTTTTAACAGTTTCCGAGAAATCACTGGTATTATACGGCATAGGAGTCACACAAATATGAGAAGAATTCCAGTCACACTTCAGAACACTTCTGGTAGCCAAGATAGTCACTTGATCGCCAGCCAGGAAACAGTATGTTGTAAATTGATCACATCTGTAGCCAATTGAGAGTTTAAGTCCTTTTGTTGTTACCATAATAAATGAGCATCTTGATGCCATGTTCTCACGAAATTCGCAGTTTTAATATCTTGATGCAAAGCAACATTAGCTATCGCAGCAGTGGCAATTACAGAAGCAACTGCAAGGAATGAAGCTATAGCTATTCCTATTAATCGTTGAGAGCGATGTAACAAAACTTGAACAGCATTGTACAAATGAGTAACAGACAATGAATCAGAGCAAGAATGAGTCAAATTAACAGGCACCCACAATTCTGTGCGAGCTTTAACAATAACTAAAGAATAATTATTAATTTCTATTAATTCCCAATTAGTTCTATATCCACATTGAGTAAGATAACAGTCTATACATGATATTGTTCCCCAAGTTACATTCCATTCCCAGTTTCCAATCATAAGAGAATAAGGGAATTTAACACATGTAGAAAAATAAGTCAGATTATTATGTAGATGTACTTCAAAAGGAGAGGAATGGGATACATCTAACTTGAAATTTCCAGTCCATACAGTGAGTTTCCCAGATACTGTCCATAATTTCTATATATCCCCTTGAATATAGGAAAACCTTATATGCTATAACATTGGAGGGACCAAAGCATAATGTTGCATTTTAATTGTCTCATTACCCCAAGCATTTATTGTTCCATTATGTCGATGTCATCTTAAAGTACGATTTGACCAACTTACTATAAATTCAGAATGATCAGGACTCCACCCAACTATAGTGATATTTTGATATTTGACTACTGTTTTAGGGTGATGATCATGACATTTTTCCCACTTTAAATGAGTTAAAAATGTTTCAAAATATTTAGCTGAACATAAAGGAAGATGAGTTCTGACAAAACATTCTTCAGATGATAGCCATGATTGATTAACATACATACTAGAGGTATTAAATCCTCGGGAAGATATCATGACAGTAAAAACAGCACTAGGGTAACTATGATAATTAACTCCCCAACTATTATAAGAAAGAGAGTTGTTATGTGCTATAAGAGGCAAACAGAAAGAACGAGCCCCTATACACAATGGGACTCCGTCAACAGCTACAGTTATATTAGAAATATTATACACATTTTTATGGAATGGAATATCTTCAATTCCCCCACATACAGGAGGGGGGAAAATTAGTATTATTAGTACACACATGAACCTCAGGTTCTCCCCAGGAAACAATGCACACCAAAGGAGGGTTAGGAACATAGGCCCAATAAGCAAAAGAATGAGCAGAAACTATACTTACCTGGCAATTAATAACTGCAAGCATAGCTAATAAAGATTAACAGGATTTAAAGACTGATTTACCTTTTGAAGGTTTTTTTTTAGCTTCTTGAGTCAACTTTTTTATCTGTCCCCATGTTGGGGGGTTCACTGTTCTCGTTGCCATTGTAGAAGTTCTCTGCATTGCCAGCTCCTGAAATTGTCTGACAAATGGGTCACTTATTCTGCAATTTGATAAGTCTTGAAGGTACCCAGAAAGGTGTTTTACCTGTAGAAATAAGAGCAAACCCCCTTCCATGTGGTGCAACATCCTAGAAATCCATTCTTTATTTTCATCCCTGTTCCACATAGGTATTTCCAATTTGTAGAAATAATGGCTGAGATTTAAATGTAGAGAAATGTTGCTGGGCTGCAGGAACCTTGGAAGTTGACCAGACATTTAAAAAATTTAAAGTTAGTAAAGTTTTATGAAGTGTATTTTGAGGTATATAAGCCATAGCCATATCCCCCCTTTTTATTTTTAGTATATATTTTCTTAACGTATGATTTGTCCTTTCTATAATAGCTTGACCCTGACTATTACAAGGTATGCCAAATATATGTGTAATGTCATACTTTTGTAAAAATGAATGTAATTTGTGTGAGGCATATGCAGGTGCATTGTCAGTTTAAGTTCTAAAGGAATTCCCATGATAGCAAAACAAGATAATAAATGAGAAATGATTGCATCAGCTTTTTTTTTTTAAGATAAACTGTGGCCCAAGAAAATGAGTATTAGTGTCAGTAGTATGATGTACATATCTTAGTTGTCCAAATGACTGAATTATAACAACATCCATTTGTTAAAGGGCATTAGGATGGGGTCCCCTTGGATTAACACCAGGAGGACAGTAAGGAATATTAAAAGGAGCACATGATGAACAGTTATTTTGTATTTTTTATAAAGTCCTTTAGTGTTTGTATGATGTAAAGCATGTTTTAGATGAGCCTTTTGTAAGGGGAACAATAGTTAATCAATATTTTGATTTTTTTTAGTTAATGGTCCTGGCAGCGTAGAATGTGCTCTAATATGAGTAAAATATACTGAAATTTGGCCTAGTATTTTTGTTATTATTTTTACATGTAGTCAGATAGGACATAGAGTCCTATCTTAGGTAAGTAGGGCTCTTTATAAATTTAAGTAAAGTGTTGTAGTTTTAAAGTATATTATTATTTTTTTAAATATTATATTATAAATTTTATATAAATAATTGTTTAAGTTTATTTGAGTAAAAACTAACACAATATGATAACACATCTAAAACATGAAATAAAGAAAGGCTGAAAGCTTTTAGCCTTTTTTAGAAAAATAGAAAAATGTTCTTGTGTTTTATAATATTAATCTTTATGTAGATAAGGCTCTCATTAACTTAAAAAATACATTTAAATTGTACCTCAGTGTAAAAAGTAACATAAAACTTTATATATCTTATTGATAATAGGCCCAGTTATAGAACATTAAAGGATATAAATAAATCTTCAATATGTTATTTTTATAAACCTAAAATTACCATGCAACCTTTTGGAGAACACCAGCTTGATATAATTTTTTTAAAGCTTTTATCTTAATGACTTATATACCTGGAAAATATGAACACATTTAATATACAAAGAAGAGTAATAGTACCATAATTACTACTGATGTTTTTATATCAATTAAGTTTAGCTTTATAGAATATTGCAAAATAAAAGTTGTTATTTAACCATATTTGTATAATCCTTAATTTTTTCAAGATTATTTGTTCAAAAATTTACATATATAGCCAACGTACACAGACCTTCTTTATCACTTACTTAAAACTATATAGCCAACATACATAGACCTTCTTTATCATTTGCTTAAATTCTTTTATTTACTCACTTCCAGAAACATATTTTTTTAATTAAATCCATACCTAGAACCTTTTAATTTTTTTTAACCCCTTCTTTATTTACACTTTGAAGTAATCCTTGTAAATTTTTGAATTTAGGCAAATTATTCCATTTTAATAAGAGAGATTTTGTTATTTGTAGTACACAATTAATCACATTTGTTTACCATATTATGAAAATATACTGTCTAAATATTAGGGATGATAAAGAACCATTTATTTATTTATTTATATTATTTACCAACTTAAAAATTATTAATAATGTTATCTAATGTAATTTAAGGAGTTAAAAGCATTTAGTGGTATATTTAACATTTAGCATATTAACCTTGTAAATCAATCAGATATTTAACAAATATTAATAAACCAATAATCTTATGTCTAATTAATTTACTTATTTTATCAAAACATTAGGCAAGTATAATGAACCATGTTAGCCATTTTTTTTTGTTGTTGTTGTTGAAGAAAAGTCCTAGAACCAAAGCACAACAGTCATTAACATGTTAAAGACATCTTATTTTTTATCTGTTTACCCAATTTAAATTGAACCATTTAAATCAGTGAATTAAAAATATTTGGATCCATTTTTTAAAATTTTTATGAGCGCTCTTTACATATATATCAATCTTTATATCATGTACATGACATATGGACATACGCACAAACAGACATACAACATATAATACAAATGTGCACACATAACACAATAAAGGCCTTGTAGCTATTTTAAGTGAAATTTCCATTGTAATATTTAAATATTCCACAGTCGATCAAAAATAGAACTGATCAGAAAAACATTAACTTAGGTCTGTAGGGTCAAAATTATGAGCTCAAAAAATACAGAATCTAGGAAAAAGCAAGAGTCCTAGAAAAAATGACCGGCCAGTAATTAGAAAGTATCATAAAATTTATTTATATATTTTATTTCATTTTTTACAATCCCTTTTAAAATGACCTGCTTTTCCACAATTGAAACAAGTTCCTGATTTATTGGGTTTAAGGGCTCCAGCCATGGCTGCAGCAAAAACAGAAGCTTTGATGTTCAGTTCCTCCCACTCCAGCACAAGCTCTCACATATTTACTCAATGGGGCGTTTTGCCCTTTTAATGGCCCCCAAATATGCTTACGTTTAGGATTTGCATTTTCAAATGCTAATGTTTCCAATAGTACCTTTGCTATTTGATCTTGACCCATTGCCCTCATAACAAAAGTAAGCGGTCTTGCAAGAAAATCAGTGTAAGTTTCAGTAGCCCCTGGTACAGTTTTAGTAAAGGAAGGTTGTGCCTGACCAGTGGGTATCACACGTCTCTAAGCTCTTAAGAAACCTGTCGAACTTGTTGAAGATCTGGATCTGTATATAGAGCCTGTCTCTAAACTTGTTGAAGATCTGGATCTGTATATTGAGCCTGTCTCTAAACTTGTTGAAGATCTGGATCTGTATATTGAGCCTGTCTCTAAAGGCACGGTAATTACCCTCCCCCATTAACTTATCCTCCTTGGGTCCCGGGGGATTTTGAACCTCACTCTCTCCAGCTTGTTTTTGTGCCTCATCTTCCCATCAACTTCTCAATTGTAACCACTGAGATCCCTCAAAAACTGTTTTGGCTAATGCCTCCCAATCCAAAGGAATAAGTAATTTAGAAGTTCCCAAATTTTCTAACATATCTAACACAAAAGGAGACTGAGGGCCATATTGAAAGGCTGTAGCTTTTAAATCCTTTATAAACTTATATTCCATTGCAGTATAGTGAACATCAATCATAGGGAATTTTGAAGGTTTTGTTGTCTAGTTATAGGAAATAAATGTGGTGGATCAACAAAACAACCAGGAGGGGCTGCAAGATCATCATCATCATCATCATCATGTATCATAGTAAGAGGAAATGAAAAACGTTGTTGTTCTCTACCCACATCAACTCTATACTCTGTCATTGGAAAGAGAGAAACATTAGAAGGAGCAGTAGGTTTAAGAGAGGACCTTTGTTTTTTAAATTTCATATTATCCACTAAGGCCCTTTATAATTTCTTTTATATTAGAGTCACTATCTGAACTTTTTGAATCTTCCTCATCGCCCAGTTCTGATTTAGGAGAGTCATCTATAGTATCACAAATATTTTCTTTGGGCTTTGTTTTGTTAACCTTATTATCAGATTCTGATGTATTAACTTGTCTTTCACAAAGAGAGCCCTTTTTATTATTGCTGTCTAATAATTGTAATGCTTGAGTAATGGCGCTACACAATGTCCAAATCTTCAAAGAAATAACATTCCCAGCCTGATGCTGCTTATGGAGCTCTTTATGAACCAATTTCCATTCCCCTAAATTTAACTGGACCTTGGTTTGATACTGGAACCACTGACAATGACATTCTATAATTTTAAATAACTCCTTGAGTCTCTTATGAGATGTTTTCACACCTATGGAATATAATAATCCTTGTAGTAACTCCACATATTGTTCCTTTAAGGACTGGGAGTTTCCCATGTTAGTTCTGAAAGTCCCCCTAAAGTCTCTTTCAACCCAGGGTGATACCTTTCCATATTTGTTAGTTCTGAAAGTCCCCCTAAAGTTCCTTTCAACCCGGGGCGATGCCTTTCGATATTTTGTTAATCCCGAAAGTCCCCCTTTCGTTTTCTTAACCCGGGGTGCTTACCCTTTCGGTGCTGGATCCTGCCAACTACGCCAAATGTTGCAGTAATTCACTTGCAGGTCAGCATGGGAAAAGAAAGAAAAAGAAGAAGCAGAGCAACCAAAGCAGCAGCAGAAAAAAAAGTCCTTCATTGTGTACAAGCAATCTTTTTATAGTATTTTGCACAAAGAAGGCAGCCTTCCAACATCAATAAATCAGGTCTTTCAGCTAATTAAACATAGCACACAGAAGTTTTACTTTCTAATCAGAAGTGACCCGCTTCTCATGGCTAATCTATTCTCAGCTTGGAGTATGTTGAGCTCTGCTCTTTGTTAAGAACAGATAATAAAATTTTTCTCAGTGCCCTCCTAGCCCACATGGCAGAACATCCCGTTTGCAGGCAAGTCCTCCCAAGGACAGCAGACACCTGTTTTCAAGCATGTCCGCTGTTACTTATCTATACCTTGACAGAATATCCCTTTTGCAGGCAGACTCCATCAAGAACAGTAATAGTAACGCAGTTACATCTGATTCTCTACACTCCTGAGTCACTGGGATCACAGGCTTGCGCCATGGCACTCAGCTCTTCTTTTATCTCCTAGAGTTAGGATCAAAAAAAGTCAAATTCACAACAGCTCAAGTGGGATGTTGGGTACCAGGGATGGGGTGGGGGAGTTTAGGGAGATATCAGTCCAAAGAAACAAGATTTCCATGAGGAGGAAACTGGCCAAGTGCTCCATTTACCACTCAGAGTGAAGATGGTTGGTAACAATGTATCCTATGCTTGAAAATGACTGAGTCACTTCCCAGGGTTCTCACCAGGGAACTCAAAGTGAAGAACCATCCATTCAATGGCTCAAGTCCTAGGGACCTACTCAGAAGCAGGAACACCAAGCACCCTGCACACCAAGTCCTGGTCCATCCCAGCTACACACACACACACACACACACACACACACACACACACACCCCTAAGGAGCTCAGCTTGGCCACTCCACAGTGCATACATCTATGAGAACATCCTGTTATACATCACAAATGTGTCATTGTCATATGTCAGTACAAGTCACTGCAGCATGAAATGAAGAATTAAAAGGCACATCTCATAAGAAGAATAGAGGAGGACTGAGCAGGAGAAAATGAGAGGAAATTCCAGGCCATCATTCTGACATGGCACCTGCGGCACCAGTTGGGACTGTCCCAGTAGTAAAACTCCTAAGGAGGGAGAAACCTGAAACAGGGCCCCCCGCCCCTGAGCTGTCCGTTAATCCTGTCCATGTGTAATGGCGCCTCCTCGACACCATGGGGATGTGTAGGTGCGCATTGGTGAGCTGAGGTCAAACACCTCACAGGCAGAGGCGTGTCCCACAGGGTCGGCCTGGACAGGAGACACACGGGTGGCCAGCGCAGGGCACGTGAGGAGAGACGCTGGACAGAAAGAAACGGGTGTCTCAGCCTTTAAGTGAACACTGGAAAGTTTCCCAGATGTGACCCAAAAGCCTAGAATTTGAGGTGGCCATACCTGAGCTAAAAGAATCGTTCAGAACTGCGCCCGCCGGGAGGGGGGCACGTGAAGCAGCCCAGTAGGGCCAGAACTCGACCAGCCGTCTGTTTCCGCCATGAAAACGGACGTATAGAATTGTCATCCCATCAAGAAGGAACCCAAGAGTCTGTGTGCACAGTCCAGCAGAAAACCCCACTCAGGGCCCAGGGTTCAGGCCAATGAATAGAGGCATGTCATTTTCTAGGTCAGAGCCTGCTGATGGCATCAGTCCACCTCTTCCAGTTTCTGATCTGTTGTGAGGTCTGCTGTCCTAAGTACCAACTGCAGTGCATATACCCCCCTCTTGAGATGGAAGGTCATCTTGAGGTCAGAGGGGTCAGCAGGGGCTGCGGGGAGCAGAGTCTGGTTACATAGAACTCAGCTCAGAGCGACCACGGCACAGCGCCCCCTGGCAGCCCTCCTGAGAAACCCACACGGAGCAGCACCTGGGCCTTGGGAAGGTCTGCAGGGAAGGGTGCGGGCATGGCCTGCCACCTGGGGCGCTGCCAGCAGACCCTGGCCCCCTGCCGGATAAACAGGGCTCCCAGATGTCCTCCAAGTGGAGGTTCACAGCGGTTTCCTTCCTGTGAAAACAGCCTGGACCTGGGTGAGTGGAGAAAGGCAGCCTGGAGTGTCCAGCAGGGAGCCCTGGGCAGGAGGCAGAGTACGCCCTGCGGTGCCGAGGGGAAGGCCCAGCTGGGGAGCATGCCTGCACCCTGTGCACACAACCACCTGAAATACCACGAGGGCCCAGGAACCCACCTTGACAGAGGCCGCCAGCAGAGCCACTTAGAGGGGCAAGGAGCTGAGCAGAAGCCCAGGTGACCAGCTGCCTGCTGCGGGCAGTCCACATCCTGCCCAGGAGGCGGTTCCACAGGAACAGACACCTGTGCAGATCCCCAAACCCCGCACTTCCCACAGGGAGTCAGTCTCCTGTGTGCCCATCCTACCTTAGAGCTGATGAAGGGAAGACAGGTAGGGAGGGCGATGGTTGAGAGAGAATGCATCAATGATGGATTAAGAGATGACAGGTGATTGGTAGATAGGGAGGAAGGGAGGGAGGGAGGAGGCAGACAGGCCTAGGAATGTGGCTCACACTCATTCACCTAGAGTGTGTGAGGCCCTAGGTTCCATTCCCAGCAAAACAAATACGTACATCTCTAAGGACACAGTGAGAAGAGCCAAATCACCAGAGTGAATAGAAAGTCAATGCACTGACAAATTGGGTAAATTTAAATGAGTATTGGCTAAGTCACAAAATAATGTCTTGTAGGTTTTAATGATAAATACAGATGACTAAAAAACTTAAAACACGACTTTGAAATCCTGTTGGACGAAGGGTAAACAGAGATCAAGTTCTGAGCTCCCTGTGCTGTACATTTCTCTGGCAGAAAGATGTGCTTTCCTAGAAGGTCCCGGGCACTGGTTTTGGCCCTGGGGTCTAACATCTGTGGGTGCCATTAATCCTCCCACTATAGACCATCTGGTGGCCTCCAAATGCCCACACATCTGTCCCACAAGCAGAATGCACTCACTCCACCGAAGTTCCCCTGAAGTCTTCCCCCACTACAGCATTAACCCAAGGCCCCAAACTCACAGAAACAGAATTCATTAGAAAGACCCAATTTCATCTAAATGAGGTGTGGTGGGTCTCAGGACATGACCCCTCACAGGAGTCCTCTGCACCTCGGGCTTGGGGAACGACCACGCAAACCACAAATCACAGGCGGGTCAGGCATGAGACAAGGCCGACACAAACCGCTCTTCCAGCAGGAACACAAGGGCTTTCCCAGACCAAGAAACCACGGAACCCAGCAGAGCTCCCTCTGGGATTGAGCTGCAGGTGCCCCTGTGGCCCGCATCCCGGGTGCTGCCTCCACAGCCTGCCGCACTCTGGGCCTGCCTCTCTGCCCACGCAGCCCCTCTCTTTTCTTGACGGTGCCAACTGCTGCCCCCAGATCACTCGATCACCCTGTCCACTGTAGAAGTTTGGAAGTCCAACAGCGTTTCTTCCTTCTGCCTGTCTCCATCCCTTTTGTCCCAAGTTGGCAGAGATTTTGCTGATAGAACTCTCAAAAGCCACGCGGGTCTTCCATGGTATGGAGGGACCTCACCCCAGACAAGAACCCCCAGATTGCTCCTGGGCCATATCATGCCCCACCTGCTTCTGGGACGTGGTTGTGTGGGTTCGGGAGACGCTGGACTCATCTCCTCAGCAACATGGTTGGCCAGACACCCCAGGTCTGTCCCAAGCTTTCCCAGCTGTTCCAATCCCCATCTAAGTCTCTGCAGTCTAGACGGGCTGAGACCCTCCCAGATCATCAGGTGCTGGCTCCTGGGCTGGGCAGTCCTTTCCCGGAGCATCCCGCTGCTCTCACATCCCAAGGACCAGGGGAACACCAGGGTGTGCCCTGGGTTCGAGGTGTCCTCGGTCAGGTGCCCAACCCCTCACAGTTCTGCCTCCTGCACGCCCTGCAACCTGACTAAGCTGAGTGTGCTGCAAGCAGGTGACCAGGACAGCCTTGCCTGTCATCTCCAGGAGCTGCTCCCCGTTTCCTGCTGAGTCCTCCGCTATGGCACCTCGAACCTCCAGACGTCTGCCCAAAGCTTGTTCCATACAACCCAGGCTTTCTCTAGCTTGCACCTCAAAATCCCTGCGGCCCCTACCCAGCACCCAATCTCCAAACCATGCCCACATTTCTAGATCCTCCTCACAGCCAAGCTCCAAACACCAAAGCCAGCACCATCTCCTGTGGCTGCAGCTTCCCATCACAGAACCCACACAGGCCACTGTGTGCCACAAGTCCCACCTGGGTCTCAGGAGCAGAATGAGCTCAGCACGCTCCCCCTGCAGGCCCCGGGGAGGACCACTTGTGCGTGTGCGGCTGCTGGAGGGGACCGGGAATCAGCAACCCCTTGGTGAGGGATCAAGTCTCTCTGATCTTGGCATCTCCCATTCATCTCTCTCTTCTCTTTGCAGCCAGTCTCCCTCTGTCTCCCCATAAGGACACACTGAGGGGAGAGCCACAGCCAAAGGGGCCCCAGCAAACTTCCAGCTGCCAGCAAACTTCCAGCTTCCGGCTGATGATTGGCTCACAGTGGCCCCAGCAACATCTAGCTGATTGACTCCTCCACGGAGCTGCTCATTGGGCTGTTTCCCTGCCCTTTCAGACCACAGAGCTGCTTATTGGGGGACTTCTTTGGTTCCGCCCACGCAACCCAGCCAATCGGCCTCAAGGGCAGGAGAAATGGGGGAGGTGGAGAGGCTTGTGGAAGCCGGTGGTGGCAGTTGGGCTCTGAGGGTTTTCCCTGAGGAGCTGTTTTGTTTGGCGTTTGTAGTTCTAAAAATAAAGTTAGTTTCTTTTGACAAGTGGCTCCTGAATTGTGCCCAGCCAGACTGCGGCATTTGGTGGCCGCACGGGGAGCGACTGAGGGTAAGTAAACTGCCCGCCCCTGAGGGCAGGGCGAGAGGATGGGGAGCCATTCTAAGTCTCCTCTTTTGTTTTGCTTCATTTTTGTTTTAAGTTGCCTGTCCCTGGAGATGGGTGAGAGGGAAGAAAAACCGCTCACATCTGAGGAAAAACTATTTGTGTCTGAGGAACAGATAGGGAGAAATGACGGATGGACACGTCAGGAGGATGGAAAGGCTGATATAATGATTTTGTGTGGTTCCATTTTTATTGCATTCTGTCTCGGTTTGGTTTGGCATCATCTTGTTGGGTTGTATTATAGTAGAAATACAGGATCAGAAATTAGTAAAAAACAAACCGAAAGACTGTTAAGTAAACTGTTAGAGGAAGGAGGCTTCCCAGTAAAATCGAGAGCAGTCAGGGCATACGTTGATACAATACAAAAATGTAGCCCATGGCTTTTTAAGGAGGAGTTGTTAAATATATCACAATGGAACCATCATGGTGAAGATTTAAAAAGAATAGAAAAGAACAGCCCAGGGACTCTGCCAGTTGGCACATTGCCATTGTGGATGAACGTATCTGGTTTGCTTAGTCCAAAGCCTTCAATTCAGACAAAGGTAGAGGAAGGAGAAGACATATTGATTCAAGTAAAAGAGAAGGTCTCTCAAGTTAGTCAGACAGAGGAAAAGATTCAAGTAAAAGAGAAGGTCTTTCGAACTAGTCAGACAGAGGAAGAAAGTGTAAGCAGAAAAAGCCATCAGGGGAAAAGTTACAACAGGAGACTGCTAATAACACCTTTCTATCAGAGAGCGAAAGTGTCCAACCAACAGCGCCACCTCTACTGGAGACTGCTACTAACAGCACTCTATCACCAGAGGGCATAAATGTACAATCAACAGCACCACCTCCATATGCTAGGAGGCTCCCAACCCCCGCAGTTGATAGTTGGGATCCTGAGACAGGACCTCAAGTATTAACATGCCCTGTATTTGAGGTAGGAGGGCAGCAAATTTACCAGGGTTTAAATTTCAAAACAGTGAAGGAGCTAAAAGAGGCTGTAACAACCTATGGTCCTCAAACACCCTTCACTGTAAACTTGGTCGAATCCATTAACAACTTGAACATGACGCCAGCAGATTGGGCTAAAATGTGTAAAGCTGTGCTAAATGGAGGTCAATACCTGTTATGCAAGGTTGCCAATGAGGAATTTTGCAAGGAGACGGCTAAGCGAAATGCAGCAGCTGGTTATCCTCAGAGAAATCTAGATATGTTGTTAGGAAAGGACCTTATGAGGATCAGCAGCAACAAATTGCATATGATCCTGGTGAATACTCACAAATTGCTGTAGAGGCAATTAGGGCATGGAAGACTTTACAAGGACATGGAGGTTTACAAGGTCAATTATCTAAGATAATACAAGGAGCTAATGAACCTTACGCTGAATTTGTAGATAGGCTTATTCACACAGCTACCAGAATTTTTGGGAATACAGAACAAGCAATGCCATTAATAAAACAACTGGCTTATGAGCAAGCGAATCATTGGTGCAGAGATATCATTAGACGATGGAAACAGGAAGATTTAAACACCATATATTAAATTATGTAGAGACATTAATGAACAAGAGCAAGTCATGGCAGCTGCAGTACAACAGGCTTTAGATGCCAGAGACATTAATGAACAAGGGCAAATTGTGGCAGCTGCAGTAAAACAGGCTTTATATGCCAGGCCAAGAACATGCTACAATTGTCAACAAATAGGACATTTTAAAAGGAATTGCCCCATAGGAGGAGGGTTTAACAAAACTAGGTATCAAAGGAGTAGAATACCGGGTATTTGCCCACGATGCCGTAGAGGGAGACATTGGGCTAATGAATGCCGTTCTCAAACCACCATAGAGGGTACTCCATTATCAAAAAACGAACAAGGACAAGGTGTTTATCCACAATATCGGGCTCCATTGCCAAAAAATGGACAGGGGGCTCCAATGCTCCGGGGCCCCAAACCACAAATATACGGAGCACTGGAGGAACCCAGCAACCCCATCAGGGTAGTGCCCAGGACACATTGTCCATCAGATCCCTCATCAGACATACCAGAGGGAGTGCAGGGTTGGACATCTGTGCCTCCGCCAGATCAGTACTAACTCCAGAGATGGGAGTTCAAATCATTCCCACAGGGGTGAAAGGACCTCTTCCCAAAGGAACAGTAGGCTTATTATTGGGATGCAGCTCTTCTACTCTAAAAGGACTTATGATAAGTCCTGGAGTAATTGATCCCGATTATGAAGGTGAAATAAAAATTATAGCCAGTTCTCCAAAGGGTATATCAGTAATTTCACCAGGAGATAGAATGGCACAGTTATTAATAATACCAAGCCTGCATGATAAATTTTCCAGTCATGCTGTAGAAAGAGGTTCTAAGGGATTAGGCTCCACAAGTGTAGATTGGGCTATGCTTTCTTTAAATTTAGATTCTCGCCCCATGCTAAAACTAAATATTCAAGGACATGAATTTAATGGGCTACTGGATACAGGTGCAGACCTTAGCATCATCTCTCGTCAAGAATGGCCAAAACATTGGCCATTACAACAGGCCACTCAAACGTTTCGAGGCCTAGGAGTGGCAACTAATCCCCATAGAAGTGCAATGGTATTAGATTGGAAGGATCCTGAAGGATGTGAAGGAACTATACAGCCGTGTGTATTGGATCATCTTCCCGTAAATTTATGGGGACGAGATGTCTTAGATCAATTAGGTTTGACATTACAAATAATATCAATCAAAATGCACCCACTATTATGGCTAGACAAGGTTTTAGGAAAGGAAAAAGATTAGAAAAACAAGAACAAGGTATATCAGCACCAATACAAATAGATCAAGGAACAGACAGACATGGGTTGGATTTTCACAAAGGGCCACTGAGACAATAAAAATTACTTGGAAATCAGAAAGACCAGTGTGGGTTCCTCAGTGGCCCCTGACTAAAGAAAAGATACAAGCAGCCCATGACCTGGTCAAACAACAATTAGCGGAGGGACATATACAACCTTCTGTATCTCCCCATAATACTCCCATTTTTGTCATCAAAAAGAAATCTGGTAAATGGAGATTATTGCAAGATTTAAGAGCCATTAATAATGAAATGGTCATTATGGGACCTGCTCAATCGGGGATTCCTCAATTGTCTGCTTTGACAAAAACTTGGTATGTTTTAGTTATAGATATTAAAGATTGTTTTTTCTCAATTCCAATTCATCCTGAGGATAGTCCACGTTTTGTATTTACTATCCCTGCACTAAATCATGAAGGTCCTGATCAGAGATATGAATGGAAAGTACTCCCTCAAGGGATGGCTAACAGCCCAACTATGTGTCAAATTTATTTTAACAAAGTAATCCAGCCACATAGAAATCAAAATCCTGAACTACAAATATTACACTATATGGATGATGTATTGTTAGCACACAAAGCTAAAAACACATTGCTAGAATGTTATGCCACACTTACAAACTTATTAAAAAATTATAATCTAGAGATAGCAATAGATAAAGTACAATTAAATTTTCCAATTAATTATTTAGGAGTTCTATTATCCTCAACCATGGTCCGTCCACCAAAAATTCAAATACGAGTAGATCAATTCAAATCACTTAATGACTTTCAAAAGTTATTAGGAGACATAAATTGGATAAGGCCTTATCTAGGTATTCCAACAGGAGAATTGGGACCTTTATTTGATATCCTAAAAGGTCCATCAGATCCAAATTCACCCCGAATGTTAACACCTGAAGCAAGAAAGGCATTAAAAATCATTGAAACATATATGGAAAATATGCATTTAGATAGAATTGATATAAGTTTGCCTTTATTATTTATTGTACTACCAACAAAAAAATATTCCTACAGGAGTATATTGGCAAGAAGGTCCATTATTATGGATACATTTATCTTATTCTCCTAACACTATTCTTACTAGGTATCCTGAGGCTGTAGGACAATTAATACTCAAAGGAATAAAAACAACAAAGGGAGTATTTGGAATTTCTCCCAATAAAATTATTACTCCATATACTATGAATCAAATTGATGAATTAGCTAATGAGTTAAATACTTGGGCAATAATCATGTGCAAATCTAATGTTTCATTTGATAACCACTTACCATCTAATCCTTTATTGTCTTTTTGGTCATTGCATCCTGTAATTTTTCCCAAAATGACAAGAAAAACACCTATCATGAATGCTCCAAATATATTCACTAATGGGTCAAATAATGGTACAGCAACAATAGTTAACCTGATCAAACTTTTACATTTTTAGTACCCAAACAATCAGCTCAAAAGGTAGAGCTTAATGCAGTTCTACAAGCTTTTGTGATGTTCAAAGATTCTGTATTTAATTTATTTTCTGATAGTCAGTATGTAGTTAATGCTATAATATCCCTTGAAGATGCTGGTAGGATTTCCCCTTCCTCTACTGTTTTCTCTTTGTTTTCCACTATACAAAGTTTAATCTGGGACAGAAAAGATCCATTCTTTATAGGACATATCAGGGCACATACAGGATTGCCTGGAGCCCTTAGTTTGGGCAATGATTTAGCACATAAAACTACACATGACATACATATTTTCTCTAAACTAGAAGAAGCTATAAATTTTCATAAAAGGTTCCATGTCAATGCTAATACTTTACAAAAGCATTTTTAAATAACTAAGGAACAAGCTAGACAAATAATAAAACAATGTCAAAATTGTGTGACCTTTTTACCACAAGTTAATCTTGGAGTCAATCCTAGAGGATTGATACCTAACCATATTTGGCAGATAGATGTCACACACTTGCCAGAATTTGGGAAATTGAAATATTTGCATGTTACAGTTGATACTTCTTCTGGATTTTTGATGGGTTCCCTTCATGCCGGAGAAAAAACTAAAGATGTTATAGCTCTTTGCTTACAAAATTTTGCCACTGTGGGCGTTCCAAAACAGTTAAAAACAGATAATGCCCCCTGGTTATACTTCTACCTCTTTTAAACAATTTTGCTCATCATTTGGCATTACTCATATAACAGGAATCCCATACAATCCACAGGGACAAGGCATAGTTGAAAGAGCTCATCAAACTATTAAAATGTACTTATTAAAGCAAAAAGAAGGTATTGGGAAGGGGTATATATTCCCCAAAGATAAACTTAAAATAACTCTTTTTACTCTAAACTTTTTAAATTTGGATTCATCAGGATTTAGTGCTGCAGAAAGGCATATGTGTCCAAAAAATGTACATAAGCCCAAGGTACTTTGGAAAGATGTTCTAACAGGACAATGGAAAGGTCCTGACCCAGTAATTGTCTGGAGTCGGGGGTCTGTTTGTGTGTTTCCACAGGAAGAACAGCAGCCGATTTGGATTCCGGAGAGATTAACTAAAGCGATTTCTACAGACCAAAAAGAAAATGATTTGGCTCAAATCCATAACAGCTGATATCCAAAACTCCAATTTGGCTATCCTTACATCTGCGACAGAACCAGGATGCTTTTTTCAATATCTATTTTATTATTGCCCTTTCCCATATCATGAAGTTCTATTTTGTTTTTTGAGCTCATACAGACCTAGGTTAATGTTTTGCTGATCAGTTTTATTTTATTTTTTTTTACTATAGAGTTTTTAAACATTACAATGGAGATTTCACCTGTAAAAAGTTATAAGGCGTTTACTATTATGTTATGTGTTGTATGTATTATATTATGTGTGCACACTTGTGTTTTGTGTTATATGTTTGAATGTACGTATGTCCATATATCATATATGATGAGCGCTCATGAAAAAATGGAACCAAATATTTTTTTTCACGTGATTTAAATGGTTTAATTTAAATTGGGTAAATAACTGTTAAGAACTGTTTTAATATGTAAACATAAAAGGAGGTTACATGAGATAAGGTCCCCAATCATATCTGCAGGGATTCTCCCAATAAGAGCATTCCCCGGTCACATGGACTAGGGCATCTTATCCTCGGTAAGGGCAGGATCATCCTAATGTAGCACGTGAACCCCAAATAGAAAAGAGTGGAAGTCCAGACACATGTGCGGGACACTGGACATGCTGCCACCACCCACGGGCCACGGCAGGCAGCACGGGAGGCAGGTGGCCAGCACCCAGGAAGCCCAGTTAGTCAGCCTGAAATGGCATGGACAAGGAAAAGGCCAAATTTAGAAACCTACGGACATGGCTAGTACATGCAGTCAATGGGAAAGCAGGAAAAGAATACAGCAGGAGAGAACGCGCCCTGAGGAAATACCTTGCACACAGGAGGAAGTGACCAGGTGCCTGACCACCAGCAGGTACATAAAGCCCTGGCTCCGGAGACCCCACACCTCACTCCTCCCTCTCCATCCTAACCTCTCACCTCCTCCACCCTCCACCTCCAGAACCATGACCTGCTGTGGCTGCTCAGGGGGCTGTGGCTCCAGCTGTGAGGGCTGTGGCTCCAGCTGCTGCAAGCCCCTGTGCTGCTGCAAGCCCGTGTGCTGCTGTGTGCCAGCCTGTTCCTGCTCCAGCTGTGGCTCCTGTGGGGGCTGCAAGGGGGGCTGTAGCTCCTGTGGAGGCTGCAAGTCCAGCTGCCATCAGTCCAGCTGCTGCAAGCCCTGCTGCTGCCAGGACAGCTGCTGCAAGTCCAGCTGCTGCAAGCCCTGCTGCTGCCAGGACAGTTGCTGCAAGTCCAGCTGCTGCAAGCCCTGCTGCTGCAAGGACAGCTGCTGCAAGTCCAGCTGCTGCAAGCCCTGCTGCTGCCAGGACAGTTGCTGCAAGTCCAGCTGCTGCAAGCCCTGCTGCTGCCAGGATAGCTGCTGCAAGTCCAGCTGCTGCAAGCCCTGCTGCTGCCAGGACAGTTGCTGCAAGTCCAGCTGCTGCAGGCCCTGCTGCTGCCAGGACAGTTGCTGCAAGTCCAGCTGCTGCAAGCCCTGCTGCTGCCAGGACAGCTGCTGCAAGCCCTGCTGCTGCAAGTCCAGCTGCTGCAAGCCCTGCTGCTGCAAGGACAGTTGCTGCAAGTCGAGCTGCTGCAAGCCCTGCTGCTGCCAGGAGAGCTGCTGCAAGCCCTGCTGCTGCAAGTCCAGCTGCTGCAAGCCCTGCTGCTGCCAGGAAAGCTGCTGCAAGTCCAGCTGCTGCAAGCCCTGCTGCTGCCAGGACAGCTGCTGCCAGTCCAGCTGCTGCAAGCCCTGTTGCTGCCAGGACAGCTGCTGCAAGTCCAGCTGCTGCAAGCCCTGCTGCTGCCAGTCCAGCTGCTGCAAGCCCTGCTGCTGCCAGGACAGCTGCTGCAAGCCCTGCTGCTGTGCCCCTATTTGCTGTCAGTGCAAGATCTGAGGTTCTGGCTGCAAGTGGCAAGGGGTTGAATGTGACGAGCACCTCACACCAAAGCCATTCCTCACCATTCTGAGCCCCTCCTTTCAGAAGATGCAGTTCCAGTGATGTGGTTTCCAGATTCTGTAGGAGCAGGAGCTCTTTGTGCTGGCTCCTGCTACCCTGGAATCTCCAAGCTCACTCACTTCAGGTGCAAATCATGTCCCTCCAGTGCTCCCTCAGCCAACACAGTCCCAGAGCCCATCACTGCTTTTCACCAGCAGAACTTGGATGAGCCAAGTTTCTGAGTCAACCTGGGTCACTTTCTGAGTCCACTGCCTGTGCACATCCCACGATCGGCACATCACCAGCCCTCACACACGGCCCCTGCTACCAGCCCTGGAACCTGCCTGCACAGCAGCCACCTGCCAAGGGGTGCACTGCAGCTGCAACCACTCTAAGGAAACTTACTGCTAAAGAATTCATGAATCAATACAGGGGCTGGGATGGTGGCTCAGCGGTAGGGCGGGACCTGGGTTCCATCCTCAGCACCACCTAAAAATAAAGGCATTGTGTTGTGTCCATCTACACCTAAAAATAAATGTTAAAGCAATCAATCAATCAATAAACAAACAAACACACACCCCCTACTGGACTCCTGACTCCACAGTGCTTTAACACTCAGTCCATTGGGGGAGCAAAACCATCTGGGCCTGCGCGGAGGGAGCCTCCTCTGATGGGGTGGGTCTGGGCCACTTACTGCAATCTCAGCAGGGCCGTTGCTACCTGCTTTGCCGCCGTGGTCCAGTGCAGTTAGGAAAGAGCATGGAACAACTGGTAATGGTTAGAAGGAGAGAGCAATCTCCTGTGAACAGATGGAATGGGGGGAGGCAACCCAACACAGTAGGAGCAAGTGCAGGGAGAGGGTCTGACCAACCAGCAGGCACCACTCCCTGAGCAGCAACTGTGTGGAAAGCACTTCTCAAATCTAAGGGCCAGGGACTGCCCTGGGAGGAAGAGGGCTTGCCTAGCATGTTCCAAGCCTGGGCTCCTCCCCAGCACAGCAAAAGTTCTTGAAGACTGGGGAAATACAGGCTTTTGGATTGAACCTATGATACAACTATTTTTTTCTTAAGCACAGATTGAGGCCAGGGACACTTAATGATGAAGCCATATCCGCTGTCCCCACCCCATCACATCATCCCCCACGCACACCAAAACCCTTTTTTTCCTTTTTGTTTTTTGGGGTTTTTGTTTTTTTGTTTTTTTGTTTTTTCATTCTTATTTTGAGGTAGCAGCTACCTAACTTGCCCAGGCTGGTCTTGAGCTTCTGATCCTCAGGCCTCAGCCTCCTGAGTCACTGGGATCACAGGTTTGCACCATGGCACTCAGCTCTTCTTTTATCTCCTATAGTTAGGATCAAAAAAAGTCAAATTCACAACAGCTCAAGTGGGATGCTGGGTACCAGGGATGGGGTGGGGGCGTTTAGGGAGATATCAGTCCAAAGATACAAGATTTCCATGAGGAGGAAACTGGCCAAGTGCTCCATTTACCACTCAGAGTGAAGATGGTTGGTAACAATGTATCCTATGCTTGAAAATGACTGAGTCACTTCCCAGGGTTCTCACCAGGGAACTCAAAGTGAAGAACCATCCATTCAATGGCTCAAGTCCTAGGGACCTACTCAGAAGCAGGAACACCAAGCACCCTGCACACCAAGTCCTGGTCCATCCCAGCTACACACACACACACACACACACACACACACACACACCCCTAAGGAGCTCAGCTTGGCCACTCCACAGTGCATACATCTATGAGAACATCCTGTTATACATCACAAATGTGTCATTGTCATATGTCAGTACGAGTCACTGCAGCATGAAATGAAGAATTAAAAGGCACATCTCATAAGAAGAATAGAGGAGGACTGAGCAGGAGAAAATGAGAGGAAATTCCAGGCCATCATTCTGACATGGCACCTGTGGCACCAGTTGGGACTGTCCCAGTAGTAAAACTCCTAAGGAGGGAGAAACCTGAAACAGGGCCCCCCGCCCCTGAGCTGTCCGTTAATCCTGTCCATGTGTAATGGCGCCTCCTCGACACCATGGGGATGTGTAGGTGCGCATTGGTGAGCTGAGGTCAAACACCTCACAGGCAGAGGCGTGTCCCACAGGGTCGGCCTGGACAGGAGACTCACGGGTGGCCAGCGCAGGGCACGTGAGGAGAGACGCTGGACAGAAAGAAACGGGTGTCTCAGCCTTTAAGAGAACACTGGAAAGTTTCCCAGATGTGACCCAAAAGCCTAGAATTTGAGGTGGCCATACCTGAGCTAAAAGAATCGTTCAGAACTGCGCCCGCCGGGAGGGGGGCACGTGAAGCAGCCCAGTAGGGCCAGAACTCGACCAGCCGTCTGTTTCCGCCATGAAAACGGACGTATAGAATTGTCATCCCATCAAGAAGGAACCCAAGAGTCTGTGTGCACAGTCCAGCAGAAAACCCCACTCAGGGCCCAGGGTTCAGGCCAATGAATAGAGGCATGTCATTTTCTAGGTCAGAGACTGCTGATGGCATCAGTCCACCTCTTCCAGTTTCTGATCTGTTGTGAGGTCTGCTGTCCTAAGTACCAACTGCAGTGCATACACCCCCCTCTTGAGATGGAAGGTCATCTTGAGGTCAGAGGGGTCAGCAGGGGCTGCGGGGAGCAGAGTCTGGTTACATAGAACTCAGCTCAGAGCGACCACGGCACAGCGCCCCCTGGCAGCCCTCCTGAGAAACCCACACGGAGCAGCACCTGGGCCTTGGGAAGGTCTGCAGGGAAGGGTGCGGGCATGGCCTGCCACCTGGGGCGCTGCCAGCAGATCCTGGCCCCCTGCCGGATAAACAGGGCTCCCAGATGTCCTCCAAGTGGAGGTTCACAGCGGTTTCCTTCCTGTGAAAACAGCCTGGACCTGGGTGAGTGGAGAAAGGCAGCCTGGAGTGTCCAGCAGGGAGCCCTGGGCAGGAGGCAGAGTACGCCCTGCGGTGCCGAGGGGGAAGGCCCAGCTGGGGAGCATGCCTGCACCCTGTGCACACAACCACCTGAAATACCACGAGGGCCCAGGAACCCACCTTGACAGAGGCCGCCAGCAGAGCCACTTAGAGGGGCAAGGAGCTGAGCAGAAGCCCAGGTGACCAGCTGCCTGCTGTGGGCGGTCCACATCCTGCCCAGGAGGCGGTTCCACAGGTACAGACACCTGTGCAGATCCCCAAACCCTGCACTTCCCACAGGGAGTCAGTCTCCTGTGTGCCCATCCTACCTTAGAGCTGATGAAGGGAAGACAGGTAGGGAGGGCGATGGTTGAGAGAGAATGCATCAATGATGGATTAAGAGATGACAGGTGATTGGTAGATAGGGAGGAAGGGAGGGAGGGAGGAGGCAGACAGGCCTAGGAATGTGGCTCACACTCATTCACCTAGAGTGTGTGAGGCCCTAGGTTCCATTCCCAGCAAAACAAATACGTACATCTCTAAGGACACAGTGAGAAGAGCCAAATCACCAGAGTGAATAGAAAGTCAATGCAGTGACAAATTGGGTAAATTTAAATGAGTATTGGCTAAGTCACAAAATAATGTCTTGTAGGTTTTAATGATAAATACAGATGACTAAAAAACTTAAAACACGACTTTGAAATCCTGTTGGACGAAGGGTAAACAGAGATCAAGTTCTGAGCTCCCTGTGCTGTACATTTCTCTGGCAGAAAGATGTGCTTTCCTAGAAGGTCCCGGGCACTGGTTTTGGCCCTGGGGTCTAACATCTGTGGGTGCCATTAATCCTCCCACTATAGACCATCTGGTGGCCTCCAAATGCCCACACATCTGTCCCACAAGCAGAATGCACTCACTCCACCGAAGTTCCCCTGAAGTCTTCCCCCACTACAGCATTAACCC
This sequence comes from Ictidomys tridecemlineatus, assembly GCF_052094955.1. Taxonomy (NCBI): domain Eukaryota; kingdom Metazoa; phylum Chordata; class Mammalia; order Rodentia; family Sciuridae; genus Ictidomys; species Ictidomys tridecemlineatus. The sequence goes on along the minus strand of NC_135480.1, from coordinate 1,278,638 downwards.
AAGGCCCCAAACTCACAGAAACAGACTCCATTAGAAAGACCCAATTTCATCTAAATGAGGTGTGGTGGGTCTCAGGACATGACCCCTCACAGGAGTCCTCTGCACCTCGGGCTTGGGGAACGACCACGCAAACCACAAATCACAGGCGGGTCAGGCATGAGACAAGGCCGACAGAAACCGCTCTTCCAGCAGGAACACAAGGGCTTTCCCAGACCAAGAAACCACGGAACCCAGCAGAGCTCCCTCTGGGATTGAGCTGCAGGTGCCCCTGTGGCCCGCATCCCGGGCGCTGCCTCCACAGCCTGCCGCACTCTGGGCCTGCCTCTCTGCCCACGCAGCCCCTCTCTTTTCTTGACGGTGCCAACTGCTGCCCCCAGATCACTCGATCACCCTGTCCACTGTAGAAGTTTGGAAGTCCAACAGCATTTCTTCCTTCTGCCTGTCTCCATCCCTTTTGTCCCAAGTTGGCAGAGATTTTGCTGATAGAACTCTCAAAAGCCACGAGGGTCTTCCATGGTATGGAGGGACCTCACCCCAGACAAGAACCCCCAGATTGCTCCTGGGCCATATAATGCCCCACCTGCTTCTGGGACGTGTTGTGTGGGTTCGGGAGACGCTGGACTCATCTCCTCAGCAACATGGTTGGCCAGACACCCCAGGTCTGTCCCAAGCTTTCCCAGCTGTTCCAATCCCCATCTAAGTCTCTGCAGTCTAGACGGGCTGAGACCCTCCCAGATCATCAGGTGCTGGCTCCTGGGCTGGGCAGTCCTTTCCCGGAGCATCCCGCTGCTCTCACATCCCAAGGACCAGGGGAACACCAGGGTGTGCCCTGGGTTTGAGGTGTCCTCGGTCAGGTGCCCAGCCCCTCACAGTTCTGCCTCCTGCACGCACTGCAACCTGACTAAGCTGAGTGTCCTGCAAGCAGGTGACCAGGACAGCCTTGCCTGTCGTCTCCAGGAGCTGCTCCCCGTTTCCTGCTGAGTCCTCCGCTATGGCACCTCGAACCTCCAGACGTCTGCCCAAAGCTTGTTCCATACAACCCAGGCTTTCTCTAGCTTGCACCTCAAAATCCCTGCAGCCCCTACCCAGCACCCAATCTCCAAACCATGCCCACATTTCTAGATCCTCCTCACAGCCAAGCTCCAAACACCAAAGCCAGCACCATCTCCTGTGGCTGCAGCTTCCCATCACAGAACCCACACAGGCCACTGTGTGCCACAAGTCCCACCTGGGTCTCAGGAGCAGAATGAGCTCAGCACGCTCCCCCTGCAGGCCCCGGGGAGGACCACTTGTGCGTGTGCGGCTGCTGGAGGGGACCGGGAATCAGCAACCCCTTGGTGAGGGATCAAGTTTCTCTGATCTTGGCATCTCCCATTCATCTCTCTCTTCTCTTTGCAGCCAATCTCCCTCTGTCTCCCCATAAGGACACACTGAGGGTCCATCTGTACTACACGAGATAAGGTCCCCAATCATATCTGCAGGGATTCTCCCAATAAGAGCTTTCCCAGGACACATGGACTAGGGCATCTTATCCTCGGTAAGGGCAGGATCATCCTAATGTAGCACGTGAACCCCAAATAGAAAAGAGTAGAAGTCCAGACACATGTGCGGGACACTGGGCATGCTGCCACCACCCACGGGCCACGGCAGGCAGCACGGGAGGCAGGTGGCCAGCACCCAGGAAGCCCAGTCAGTCAGCCTGAAATGGCATGGACAAGGAAAAGGCCAAATTTAGAAACCTACGGACATGGCTAGTACATGCAGTCAATGGGAAAGCAGGAAAAGAATACAGCAGGAGAGAACGCGCCCTGAGGAAACACCTTGCACACAGGAGGAAGTGACCAGGTGCCTGACCCCCGGCAGGTACATAAAGCCCTGGCTCAGGAGACCCCACACCTCACTCCTCCCTCTCCACCTGCTGCTCTCACCTCCTCCACCCTCCACCTCCAGAACCATGACCTGCTGTGGCTGCTCAGGGGGCTGTGGCTCCAGCTGTGGGGGCTGTGGCTCCAGCTGCTGCAAGCCCGTGTGCTGCTGCAAGCCCATGTGCTGCTGTGTGCCAGCCTGTTCCTGCTCCAGCTGTGGCTCCTGTGGGAGCTGCAAGGGGGGCTGTAGCTCCTGTGGAGGCTGCAAGTCCAGCTGCCATCAGTCCAGCTGCTGCAAGCCCTGCTGCTGCCAGGATAGCTGCTGCAAGTCCAGCTGCTGCAAGCCCTGCTGCTGCCAGGACAGCTGCTGCCAGTCCAGCTGCTGCAAGCCCTGCTGTTGCCAGTCCAGCTGTTGCAAGTCCAGCTGCTGCAAGCCCTGCTGCTGCCAGGACAGCTGCTGCAAGCCCTGTTGTTGCCAGTTCAGCTGCTGCAAGCCCTGCTGCTGCCAGGACAGCTGCTGCAAGCCCTGCTGCTCCTCAGGCTGTGGGTCCTCCTGCTGCCAGTCCAGCTGCTGCGTCCCCATTTGCTGTCAGTGCAAGATCTAAATCTCTGACTTCAGGCCTCCGGGTTTCTCAGTGTCTGGTGAAACCGTTTCTTGTCTCTGGTCAGCTCCTGTCCACTGGCCTCCCTGAGTTGACTACAACCTCTCCTGCCTTTCATCCCCTGCTCTCACCGCCCTCTCTGGTGGGCTCTGTCTCCACTTTTTCCCTCTAGAGAAGCATGTTTCTAGGTGCCGGAGAGAGGCCTTCCTCTGGGCACGTGCCTAGCTGACATGACAGCCACAGTGACCATCGCTGCCTCTTTCCGGGCTTCTCAGATGCAGGGTCCCACCCCACAGCCAGGCGAGGTTTCCGGTGCTCACTGAGGATTGTTTTAAACAACTTCTTGACCCTCAGCACCTGGGTCCTCCCAGGCCACTTCCTGCTCCTCTGACTCACTTACCTAAGAGATTTCCTTCCTTCCTGTTGCCTCCAACTTCTCCTGTTTTAAAAAAACAAAATAACAAACGAACTTCCTTTTAATAAAGCCGAAGCTGTGAAAACCAACCGTGTGCTTGGTGCAGTGCCTTCTTTCCCACCTCCTCCCTCAAGTGGCTAATCAGCAGCTCTAGGTGCGGGTAGGGGTCCATTCCAGGGGGCCTGGGGCTTTCACATAGAGTGACGCCCAGCACTTCCATCTTCCCGAGGCCCCATACACCTTCCCCGTCTCTGCTTGCAGGGTGCAGGCTCAGTGGGGCGGGTTGGCCTCCAGAACCAGCCAGGAAGGGTGCTGAACGCTGATCACTGACAGTCCATGGAGTGGGACTTTGTGTGCATGAATAACCAAGTAGCAACTTCCTCTTCCCACTCTCCTCTCTAGTCCCAGTACAGAAATGCTGGTCCTTGGAAAGACAGGGCCCTCGGAGGGTCCCAGAGCAGGCTAGGGTCAGGGGACAAGAGGAGAAAAGCCCCAGGCATGCCCACTCCCTCTGGCCACAGGTCCACATTTGGCAGATGCAAACTGAGTGTTTTAGGATGATAACAGACGAGGGCTCTCATCGGCAAAGGTCTGCAGACACTTAGGGGGTGCCCCTGGCCGCCAAAAGACTAACGTCCCGCAGGAGAGGGAAGCTGAGCACAGCACATTCTGGGGAGCCTCAGGAACGTAAAACTGCCCTGTGCCGCTGTGCCACCCAGCTGGCCTCCTTGCCACACAGCCAGCTGCTCTGGGCTGCAGCACACACTGGTCCAGAAGCAGCAGGTCACCTCTGGGTGGGCGGAGGTGGCTGAGGAGCCTGCCCGCCAGCAGAGCGAGGAGGGAGAGACTGGAAGCCCACCATAGGAGAGGCGTGGCCGGGCAGGGCTCCCAGCCACACTGGCATCCAACCCAAGTAATGCCGACCATGCAGGGACCTGGAACGCCACTCCAGAGCCAGGACTCCCAAGATGAGAGAGAGGAGCTGGGGGAGAAATAGGCGGGAACAGAGAGCAGAGGCTGGTGTCTCCACCACAGGGGGGCGGGGGCAAGCACCCTCCAGGTCCTCTGGGAGAACGTGGTGACTCCACTTGGCAGTGCCGGGAGGCTCAAGATGCCGGAAGGATCTCAGTGCCGGGGAGCACTGCTGTGCCCTGGACATGGCACCTGCCACCTCCCCACATAAAACAGGCTCGGGTGGCCCCTGCAGCAATGACGAGCGAGCCCCAGAGAGCCAGCAGCCGGGGACAGAGTTCCCCATGTCCTGCCCACTGTCAGTGTCTGCAGAGACAAAGGGACTTCCAACCCCCAATTCCAAGGAACCTCAGAAGAGGACCAGGGCTCCCCGGGAATGTTCAGGATGAACTGAGGCCCCTGGAGCAGGGAGCTTTCCACAGCGCCTCGCATCCCCCCAGAGACCTGCCTCCCAGGTCAGAACGTCGGCCTGCAGTGTCCACCAAGCTCCCGCCCAGGGACACGTGGTCCAACACTCAGAAGCAGGAGAACACCAAGTGAGGACACAGCACTCCAGGGAAGCTCAGAGAGAGGGGACAGGCCACCTGCAAAGAGTGCAAGAAGGCCGGGCGTGGGGCACACACTTGTAGTCCCAGCACCTAGGGAGGCTAAGGCAGGAGGATCGTGAGTTCAAAGCCAGCCTCAGGAACTCAGTGAGACCCTAAGCAACTTAGAGACACTCTGTCACAAAATAAAATATAATAAGAGCTGGGGATGGGGCTCAGTGGTTAAGACCCCTGCATTCAACCCTCAGTACCAAAAAATAAACAAACAAGTGGGAGAAACAGCAGAGCCAACACACCCAGTGAATCCTAGGAGCCGACAAGGTTAGGGATGCAGCAGAAAGCACCAACCAGGATGGCAGACTTAAACACACGCATTTCAGAAGTTATACCTAAAGTAAATGGGCAAAGTGCTCTGTTTTAAGAGAGCTAGATTAGGGGTGTTTTTTTTTTTAATTTATCTATATGCAAACTCAAAAGCTGCACCTAAAATATAAGGATACAAAAAGTTAAAAACAAACAGATGGAAAAATATATAACTTGCAAAAAAGCTGTATCAACAGTAGGCAAAATAGAAATGAAGGCCAAGCTGGGTATGGTGGCACTCACCTGAAATCCAGTGGCTCGGGAGGCTGAGGCAGGAGGATGGCAGCTCAAAGCCAGCCTCAGCAACTTAGCGAGGCCCTAAGCAACTTAATAAGACCCTGTTTCAAAATAAAAAATAAAATTGCTGGGGATGGGGCTCAGTGGTTAAATACCCCTGGATTCTATCCCCAGTACCCAAAACGTGGCCAAAAAAATTTTTTTTGAGAAACAAAGAGGATCACTTAAATAAGCCAGGAAGCTCTAGTTGTGTGGATTTTATGTACATAACAAAATAGCCTCAGAATACATAGAGCAAACCATGACAAACCACAGCAGGGAGAGAACAAGAATAGAACAGCGGAGTTTAATGTTCCCACCTCGGTGATTTGAATACCAACAGACAAAATAGCAGCGCAGGTCTCGAGATCTGAACTCAGAATCCACACGCAGATCCAAAATGACTTACAGAAAGTGTCCCGTCACAGCTCTGCAACACGCATTCTTTCTAAGCTCACAGAATATGCACAGAGGTTAATGGAGGCTAGCCAAGAAGACCCGGCCATGAGAAAGGCTGACACCAGGTGCAGCATGCTTGACCTCTGCACTGGAAACAAATACCACAAAGTGACCAAGTCGAGGAGCCCAAGGGCTTTGGTATGTACAGCGCCTTTCAATGATCAGCTGCTGAGAAGAAGGAGCCAAAGGTGTTGGGCGACATGCAGACTCCCATCTGCTCTTCCACACTGGACAAGGTGGGAAGGAAAGACTTCTGCTTGTTTTCTACATAGGTGTGTCGGTCAGCCGTCCCCTACTATGACAAAATGCCCGAGATGATCGACTTTCTTCTTTGCAGAGCTGGAGAGCACACTGAGGGAGACCAGGGCAAGATGGTGAGTGAGGAGGTCGGGGCAGGGCCCGAGCAAGGAGCATGGAGAGGGTCTCCTGAGGTCAACTTCCTGCTTGACAAAAGTGCCCATGGACATAAGCCAGGGACCCACTCAGACAGACACTCTGTCCTCGTGCCCCTAAGCAGGGATCCAATAGAAAAACTAGAGCACATACGGGGACAGAGAGGGCACCAATCGGTAACAGTGAGGAGACCAGGGACAGGGGAGGGGGTAAGGAAAGGAGGGAATTCCAGCCATCATAAAAAGATTAGGCAAAAACTCCCCTCCAGACTCGTGGCTCTGGGGACGCTCCCGGGTGGAGAAGTCTGTCTCTGTTGCTTTTTCAATAAACCAGCTGCTGGCTTGCTGCCTCTGTGTCCTGTTCTCCGATTCTTTGCTGAACAGAGACAATGAACTCCGTACCCGCAGACGTAACAAAACTCGATGCCTGGAGTGTTTTAGCAAGTGCTCTCCCTCCGGGTTACCTCCCAGCCCCTGGAGGCCATCAAGGGGCTTATGGGCCTGTGGCAGCACAGTACATGAGGGCGGGTGGGCATGGCCAAGGAGGCTCTTTACCTCCTGATCACCTAGAGCACAGAGCCGAGCAGGGTGGGTCCTAACAGTCCTTCAGTGCACACCACCAGTGACCCGGCCTCCTCCAGGAACCTCCTGGGGTCCCTCCACCCCCAGTGCACCACAGGCTGGCCCCATGCCTTCAGCTCAAGAGCCTTTGTGCAGGTTCAAGATCCAGATGAACCCTGAGCACAGGGTCTACCCAATACTTGCAAAAGGATCTGTCTTACTTGTGCCACACAACGCATGAACATCCAAACACGTGTGTGTGCTGAGAACTGGGGGACCTCGGTCCCCACGGAACAAATCCTGCCTAGACAGCACTTCTACTCACCTGCTTCGCAGGCACCATCATCCCCACCCACGGGCACAGACGGCCCACTTCCACAGTTACCTACACGTGTGCCCTAGTCAAGGCAAACATGGGTCTTCCCAGCACACACGCTCAGTCACCCTCACAGTGGGTACACGCCACGAGGGACTCCTTGTCCTTCACATCTGGGCGGGTGTTTCCCGAGGTCAAAACCCATGCACACGCTCAGCCTCAGCCCCGCCGTGTGGGTTCACCAAGCAGGCTACAGGGGTCGCTCTGTCTGGGACAGGGACAAACATCTTGTGCCCCTCCCTTGGCTCTCATGGGAGAGAAGGCGGAAGACCCCCCAGTGTCCTTGTTGCCGTTTCAGAGTAGCCTCTTCCCCTCCCTCATCCTCCGCTGGGTCGTCCTGTCTTCTCTGGTGGTTTGAAGGAGTTCCACACGGTCTAGACGTTGACCCATCCATGATTAGAAACAGAGCAAACACTTCCTCCTCCTTCACCGACAGCTCTTTATGTATTCACTTCATTTTTGGACTCAGATGGAACCCAGGGGTGCTTTTCATGATGTTACTGAGACAGGGTCTCACTAAGTTGCCCAGGCTGGCCTTGATCTTGTGATCCTGCTGCCTCAGCCTCCCAAGTTTTGGGTACTATTGGGTGTGGCCCGACACCTGGCTGTCCACCATGTTTTCATGTCTCTGGCTGGGGGTGCTGAAGCATATATCTGCAGCTTGCATGTGATTAAATCCAGGGGTTTTTTTTTCTAATTATTGTTTAGGCTCTGAGGATTGTGTTTAAGAATTTCTTTCCTAGCCCTCTTTTTTTAGATCTCTCACATTCGCTTTCAGATTTTAAATTCATCTGGATTTTAAAGGCTGTAAGGTAGGCAGCTAATTTTAATTTCATGCCTAGGATGAGCTATCTTCCTTATTTGTTAAAACATAAAGTTCCAAACCATGGGGCCTTCTTTGGGCTGCTCTTCCGTACTTTCATCTCTTTACCTGTTCATGTGCTAGTAGCAAGCTTTCTGATTGGCCAAGACTTTACTGCACCTTCACATCTGGCAGAGCACCCCTGTTGCTCACTAATCCTTCTTATCTCAGAAATTCACAAGTTTTTTTAAAATATTTTTTTAGTTGCCGATGGGCCTTTATTTTTATTTGTATGTGGTGCTGAGAATTGAACCCAGTGCCTTATGCAAGCTAGGCAAGCGCTCTACCACTGAGCCACAACCAGCCCAGAAATTCACAAATTTTACACATAAATTTCGATCTGTGGGAGAAATTCTAGAATCAAATCCCTCTGAAGTTTCAGTTATGATTAAAACCATTCAATACGTGGATCAATATAAAGAAACTAAACTTCTTATGATGTCAAGACTTCCCACCATGAACATGGTATTCTTTCCATTTAGCCAGTTCTCCCTTTAGGCTCCTTCTTTAAAAATCATTTTCACATTTTCTGCAGATGTCTCAGACATTCTTTATAGACCAACTCTTAGGTACAAGACTCTGTGGATCTTTTAAATAACCCTTATTTTCCATTAGGAATTCTACACTGGGTTCTTCTCTGGGGTCTGGGGCGTTAGAAATGGAACCCAGGGTCTCAAACATGCTGGGCAACTGCTCTGCCACAGAACCACCCCCAGGGTTCGTTATTTATGGTGAGGAGAAATGCTCTGTGCTATAAAAATGATTGCGCTCTCACCCCAGAATAAGCGGGAGACATGCCCAGGGGTCAAAGTCAAGAACAAAGCTGATGAGCAGTGTGAACTGATCCCACAGTCCTGCTGACAATGGCAAACCTGAGCTGAGCCAAACTCAGAGACTCACCCCAGGCCGGGCGCAGCGGTGCACACCCGTAACCCCAGCAGCTCAGGAGGCTGAGGCAGGAGGATCGCGAGTTCACAGCCAGCCTCAGCAAAAGCGAGGCAATAAGCAACCCAGTGAGACCCCGTCTCTAAATAAACTACAACATAGGGCTGGGGATGTGGCTCAGTGGTTGAGTGCCCCTGAGTTCAGTCCCCGGTACCAAAATAAAAAAGTCTTACCCCAGAGACCACAGAGTGAGGATCCATGGCCCCTGGTAAACCAGCACTTTTACCTGCAGGGAAAAGGTGAGCTGGAAAATGTCCAAAACCCAGCAAAGGAAACCTGGCTGCCTCTGCCTCTGCCTCTCTCCTGGGGGACATGTCCCCAGGAACTCATGCCTGACCTGCATCAGACGGAGTGACGTCCCTGCTGACATAGGGACACAGGACCCCCAGGAGTGGTCCCAGTCGGGAGGCTAGATGAGTCCCCTCGAGGACGGCTCCCCGCACCCAGACTTCATGGGACGGTTTCCAGGGTTCAAGCACTAAGGCACTTGAGGCCATAACCCCAAGTCAGACACCACAGGGAGCAGCAACCACCGGGGAGAGCAGCCAGCAAATGTCCACAGGGACAGAATGCACTCGAGGTGCGTGAGCCTCCCAACCTGGAACAGGTTCTCAATGCTTCATGTACCAGACCAGCGCATCGGGGAGAGGACAGAGCAGGACTGAAAATTGAAACCTCAATGCCGTCACCCAAGCAGCTTCAGCAGGAGCAAGACCAGGTGAGGGGGTGGGTAGACCCCAAGAAAAGGCCCAGGTGGCCCTGAGAGACCAAGGCGGCACTGAGAAGGTGCCTGCAGATGCAGCAGGCAGCCCTGCCTGAGGCTAAGAAGGCTAAACCAGACACTAGTGACCAGCCGCTCCGCGCTAGGCTCAGTCCCCAGAGAACCGAAGCTCTGTCCTCATGAACACCAGTGCACACGCCGGCAGCAGCCTTCTCCACACCAGCCAGCTGGAAGTGACCAACTGTCCATCAGCTGCCAAGCAGCCAGCGTGACAGAGGTCTAAACCAGGGAGGAGAGCACTGCCGGGCACTGTCACACGCGTGAACCTCATCATGGGCAGTGCAGGAGCCAGTCACAAGAGACCACATGTCACATGACCTGCTGACACAAAGGCTCAGAGATGAGCAGCCGGGTCAGGGCCGGGGTTCTAAGATTGACCGTGGGGACGGCTGCACAGTCTGATACACTAAAGCCACTCCACTGCACGCGTCAGACAGGCGGACTGTACAACCTGCGAGTTTATCTCAATAAATGTGTTTTTTTTTTTTTAAAGACACAGAATACACAGAAGCTATTCTAAAATAAGGGGAGGGGAATGAGGTGGGGGGCCTGGGGGTCCATCAAAATGAAAGAAAGATCGCAGGCCAGAGGGGGAGGGAGGAGGTGTGGGAGAAGGGAAGAACAGTGGACTGGAACTGACCTGTGTCCTCTGTGCACGTGAACACAGTACTGGGAGCCCCGCCACAGTGTGCATCCACAAGACACTGATTTTTAAAAAGTGTAAGTAAATAGCAAAAAGATCAGTAGAATAAAAGAAGGAAAGAGGGGGAAAAGGACGGAGGGGAACAGAAGAGACCTCTTAGATGGACTGAATTCAAGCCAATCATATTCCATGCACTTATGACTATGTCAGAATGAATCCTGATGTTGCGTGTAGCTAATACGAACCCATTAAAATGGGGGCAGACAGACCCAGGAACACAGAGTGGTAGCTTTGACACCTCAGAGCAGAGGGTGCTCAGGAGAGGTGAGCACAGCAAGACTCCCCCACAGCAGAGGGTTCCCGAGCCCCAGATTCAGTTGGCAGATGCAGCGGAAGAATCCAACACACACGAGCCCTCAGAGCGATCCAGGAGGGCACCGTGTCTCCAGGGGCCAGACCCACTGACCCACACGCAGAAGCACTGGAGCAGAATGAGCAGGGCACAGCTGCCAGCTCTGCAGCATGCCCTCTGAGCAGAGCCCCCTCCAGGGAAGGCCCGAGGGCTGCCTTCCTGCAGAACTGCAGGTGCCTCCTCAGAGCCAGGAGACTCGGAGGAAGGGAAGGGCCCTGGAGAAACAGGAGGATGCTTGGAGTGACTGGCCAGCACGTGGGTGAGCTTGCCAGCAGTGACCACGCAGATGGGCAGCAGTGAGCATGTGGGGTGGAAGAACAAGAGGAGGCCAAGCTGGAAAACCACCCCACCTAACGCAAGGGCTGGGCAGGTCCAGAGCAGCCTGGCCATGTGCTGCTCAGCAAGAGGACGCCAAGTTCCGGGCCACCTGGACAGCTTAGTGAGCCCTGCCTCAAAATGAAAATAAGAGGAAGAAATAGAGTTAGGGATGTACTCAGTGCTACAGTGTCCTGGGTTCAGTCCCCAGTACCAAAAAAAAAGCATATGAAATTCCAGGGGCTGTCGCTAAACAGGGAAACACAGGGATTAAGATGTAGCTCAGAGGAATGAGGCACCTGTTCATGTCCCCAGGGGTCCATCCCTCGCTCTGCAAAACAAAAAGGAGATTGGGAACATAGTCTGCAACCCTAAGTGAGTCAAAGGAAAACAGAAATGAATTTTGAAAGCTCCATGTAAGAGAAGGGAGAGGAAATGTAAAAATAGAAGAGTCAAATGGGAAGGGCAGTAAGAGCAAGTCACAAGGAAACTCAGAGGGTGGAGAACAGACACCCCAAGGATGGGCCACTCTAGAGCAGCGTCCACATGGACAGGGCTCAGGAAGAGCGGGAAGCTGGGGTTACACCACCAGCTCCTAGGGAGGGAGGCACCTGCACCCTGCAGAGTGTCCGGAGGAGCCAGCAGCACTACAGGCATCCACACAGGAGGACCGTCCAGCCAGGAGGCCTAAACGGAGGCTCCTCAAGTTCCACTAAGAAAAACCTGTAGGAATGACAAGGTTTAAATCCAGAACCACAGGAGCAGGGTTTGCTTTTGTGGTTGTTGTTTGGTTTAAATGTTTTTTATGTAGATGGACACATGCCTTTATTTTATTTTTATGTGGTGCTGAGGAGCAAACCCAGTGCCCAGGCAACTACTCTACCAACTAAGCTATGGCCCCAGCCCCAGGGGCAGTTTTAATACATTTACTATCTTTCCATTGATGAAAGCCAACAGCAGCTTGGCACTGCAGGCAGACACGGAGGGTCCCTGGAGACCTCGGCACACACACAGGGTATGGACCTCAGTGGGCCACCTGCAAACAGCCCCTGGGGCCAGCCACCTGGACAGCCGAATAATACTGAAAACAGTGCATGTCAAAACCAGGTTACCCCCTCGGCTCAGGAAGGTTCCTGCGAGTTGGCTGTACAGAAACAGACTAGAAGTTCCTGAGCCAAGTCTGTGTTGAGAACGTGGGGAAGGGACAACAGAAAAGAAGAGAAAAGGCATGGGTCGCTAAAGGTAGGAGCAGAATAGACAAAACAGTGTGTAAAACGCATAGTAGGGAGAACCAACAGAGAAAACCTGGTCTTGGAAAAGACTGGAAAAAGCAACTTCTGAAAAGCTGGTGAGCAATGGAGAAGGAGGCAACAAGGGCCTAAGATCTGAGCGGAAGGAAGAGGGACAAAAGGACCCGCAGCAGCCCTGAAGAGTGAGAGAGAGGCACAGTGAGGAGCACGGCCAACCCACCTGGGAGAGCAGGCAGGGAGACCGCGGCGACCCTGCGCGCCAGGGACCCAGCGCCTCTCAGCCGCACCGCCAGGGGGCGGTCACCAACGGCTCGGACCAGCCTCCCCAGGCCCAGGGCCGGGGGTGCCGCTCACCGTGCTGCAGCCGTGGGCCGAGCACACAGCCTGGCTGGTGGGGCCATGCAAAGCCAAAACGCGCCAAAGGATAACACATCCCACAAGCCGCAGTGGCGGAGTGCAAGGGCTCCTCACCCCTTAAAACTGTCCCCCAATTCACCACCTGACGAAAGGGAACACGGTCGGGCCATTCGAACGGCTGCAGAAACCATTCAGTCCAGTTCAACGCGGACTCCAGACACAGGAAAAGGGATCTGCACATTAGAAATGAAAGCGACCTCCCTTCGTCTAAGTGGCACTCTCAGCATGTACGACCGACCGGTCCATGTCACCCAACAGCAGAGTGTTAGAGGCATTACCTCCAAAACCAGGAGTCCAGTTGTCCACTACACCATGAAGCCCTGTCCTGATCAGAACAGTGAATCACGAAGACGAAAAGTGAACACATACTTCCAAATTTCACTAAAATGAGTGTCAGCACAGAAAATCTACAGGTGAATCATTGGAATTAAAAATAGAACTTGGCCTCGCTGGGAGGCTAAGGCAGGAGTACCTCGGGTTCAAAGCCAATCTTAGCAAAAGTGAGGCACTAAGCACCTCAGTGAGACCCCGTCTCTAAATAAAATACACAGTAGAGCTGGGATGTGGCTTAGTGGTTGAGTGCCTCTGAATTCAATCCTGAGTACCCCCCCCCCCGCAAAAATAGAACTTGGCAAGGTTGCTGAGAACAAGAAAAATACACAAAAACAATCAACAACAGTTAGAAAACACAATTTTAAAAGGTACCATTTCCAACAGCAACTGGAAAAAAACAACAAGGTGTGTGCGTAACAGTGACTCTAACCAGGAAAGCACTTAATGCAGGAAACATCAGAGTGTAAGTGTAAATACAGCCTGAAACTTTAAAATATGCTGATATGTTTAAAAAGAACATTTTTTTGTATGTATATGGACAACATGCCTTTATTTTACTTGTTTATCTTTATGTGGTGCTAAGGGTTGAACCCAGTGCCTCACACATGCTAGGCAAGTGCTCTGCACTGAGCCCCAGCCCCAGCCCATCATGTTATATGTTTCACATACATGTTCAGTATGTTTAAAATACATATGACATCCACAGATAAGAATTCAAAATCTTAAATATGACAATTCTCCCCAAATTAATCTGCAAGTTCAGCTCAGGTATAATAAACTCTGATAAAGATTCTTCCTGAAACCTGATAAGCTGAATCCACAGATACACCACCCAGGCTGTCCAGGTCACTACAGGCTGTCCTAGTTCAGGCAGCAGGATGCTAGAATAGGGACACTCTAAGAGACCTAGAGCAGACAGAAGCCAGGGGCTTGAAAAGATGGAAGAGGACAGGTCGTGGGAAAACCCACAGATGCGGCCAGATCTGTTATCCACATGGAGAAGATGAGAGATGGAAACCTTGCTTCAAAAAACAAACAAGATTCAATTCTAGGTGGTTTAAACTCCAAACTTACCAGGCAAAAGTGGTGCATGCCTATAATCCAGCTCGAGAGGCTGAAGCAACAGGGTCATAAGTTCAAGGCCAGCCACAGCAACTTAGAGAGACCCTATTTCAAAATGCAGATTGAAAAGGGCTGGGGGGCTGGGATGTGGCTCAAGCGGTAGCACGCTCGCCTAGCATGCGTGCGGCCCAGGTTCGATCCTCAGCACCACATACAAAGACGTTGTGTCTGCCAAAAACTAAAAAATAAATATTAAAATTCTCTCTCTCTCACTAAAAAAAAGAAAAAAAAGAAAAGAAAAAGAAAAGGGCTGGGGATGTGGCTTGGTGACAGAGCACCCTGGGTTCAATCCCCAGCACCACTAAATAAATAAATAAACTCCAAACTTTGAAAGCTTCACACACACACACACACACACACACACACACACACACACACGTCAATCAACTTTTTGTCACTGGGACAAAACACCTGAGAACACTAACGTGAAGGAGGAAAGCTGGCTCCGTTGTCCTGGGAGGTAAGGAACAAGAGGCAAGGAACAAGATCATGGCTGAAGGGTGTGCAGGAGGAGAGCTGCTCGGCTCTTGCAGCCAGGAAAGGGCCAAGAACAAGGCTGAGTTCCCAGAGTAGCACCCCCAGGACCCACTCCCTCCCCTGGGTCCCAGCCCCAGCTTCCCCCACCCCCAGGGGGATTAGGTGAGAGCCCCCATGAATGGACCCACGGATGAGGTCGAGCCTTCAGGATCCAGGCACTGCCCCAAGTCCCCCTCTGCACACCGCTGCCGTGGGGACCAAACCTTCACAGTGAGCCTCTGGGGGACACTTCACAGTCAACCCCCACACACACTTTATTACATTCAGATGAAAACCTGGTAAAAGGGGGAAGGAAGAGGGAGAGGGGTGGAGAAGGAGAAGGAGAGGAGGCCGAAGGCTAGGATGAGCCTGCCATCGTGCCTTATTGGTCAGAATGCAAACGTTCAAAGCACTCAGACCTCCATAGAGTCAGAGCCCAATTCTGTGTGGCCAGAGGATGTGAGGAGGAAACGAAAAGAAATGAAAAGGGACCTAGAAAATGAGATGGCAGCAGTGGCCATCCCCAGGGGTCCAGGTCAAGCCCAGGGTGAGGAGGGAGAGGACAGGCCTGGGGCCTCCTCAGCTCCTCAGCACCGGCTGGAACCCTCACCGTCACCATGGAAAGGCGCTGAGGGGCCAAGGCAGGCGCACCCACTCCAAACGCACTGGGAGCCTCCGCACAAGGCGGTGCTGCTAGAGACAGCGACAGCTCAACCAGAGATCACCTCTGTGAACAGCGCTACAGCCAGAGATCAAGATGGGCCCACAGGCACGTGGAGACCCTTCGCCAGCCATCTCAGGAGAAGCTGGCAGCAGGAGAAAGACCGCGTACCACCCATTACACAAAGGCTGAGCCTGCGAAGTGAATTGAAAGGCCATCCATGCTCAGTAGGAGCGTGAGGCCCTTGGAGTGGTAATTCCAAATCTGAATAAAAACAATCTGGTGTACAAAGGAGGCTTCATCTATGTTGTGATTATTTCCGAAAGTTGGATGTTTTCTATGGCTATATGATACATCATTCTCTGTACCCTTTGCAGATCTAAAACAGAGAAGTTTTTAATCAAATGTGACTCTTCAGGTAACAAAAATGGGCTGCACCCTGGGACCTTCCTTCTGTATGGACACAAAATTGACAAAAGAGCTGGCCCCACTGGGCACCTGACAAGCACTAAACATGGGCCATTCACAAGGGTTGCTGTTAAGAGGGACACGGGATAAAGAGGACCTAAAAATGGCACAAACAGGAACCAGGAAGTGACCAGGTGCCCAGCTTCACACCTGACCCAGGCAGGTACTTAAAGCCCAGGCTCAGGAGGCCCCACACCTCACTCCTCCCTCTCCACCTGCTGCTCTCACCTCCTCCACCCTCCACCTCCAGAACCATGACCTGCTGTGGCTGCTCAGGGGGCTGTGGCTCCAGCTGTGGGGGCTGTGGCTCCAGCTGCTGCAAGCCCGTGTGCTGCTGCAAGCCCATGTGCTGCTGCAAGCCTGTGTGCTGCTGTGTGCCAGCCTGTTCCTGCTCCAGCTGTGGCTCCTGTGGGGGCTGCAAGGGGGGCTGTGGCTCCTGTGGGGGCTGCCAGTCCAGCTGCTGCAAGCCCTGCTGCTGCCAGGACAGCTGCTGCAAGTCCAGCTGTTGCAAGCCCTGTTGCTGCCAGGACAGCTGCTGCAAGTCCAGCTGCTGCAAGCCCTGCTGCTGCCAGGACAGCTGCTGCAAGTCCAGCTGCTGCAAGCCCTGCTGCTGCCAGGACAGCTGCTGCAAGTCCAGCTGCTGCAAGTCCAGCTGCTGCAAGCCCTGCTGCTGCCAGGACAGCTGCTGCAAGTCCAGCTGCTGCAAGCCCTGCTGCTGCCAGGACAGCTGCTGCAAGTCCAGCTGCTGCAAGCCCTGTTGCTGCCAGGATAGCTGCTGCAAGTCCAGCTGCTGCAAGCCCTGCTGCTGCCAGGACAGCTGCTGCAAGCCCTGCTGCTGCCAGTCCAGCTGCTGCAAGCCCTGCTGCTGCCAGGACAGCTGCTGCAAGTCCAGCTGCTGCAAGCCCTGCTGCTGCCAGTCCAGCTGCTGCAAGCCCTGCTGCTGCCAGGACAGCTGCTGCAAGTCCAGCTGCTGCAAGCCCTGCTGCTGCCAGGACAGCTGCTGCAAGCCCTGCTGCTCTTCAGGCTGTGGGTCCTCCTGCTGCCAGTCCAGCTGCTGTGTCCCCGTGTGCTGCCAGTGCAAGATCTGATTTCTGATTTTCAACTTTGCAAGGTTCTTACCAGGTTGGTGCCATTCCTGGTCAGGAGTCAGGGATTCCCGCCCAGGCTTTCCCAGTTATTTCCTGGCACCCTCTGAGCCAGTCTTTTTCTCCACCCACAGTCCTCTCTCCTGTCCTCCCTTGCCAAACATGCACACTTCTCTCTGGACTCCTGCCGAGAAATGCCACAGGCCCTTGTCTCCAAGGAGAATGGCTTCCAGTGCCTCCTCCTCCAACCTCTGCTGACCCTCCTCACCCCTGCAGCCCGTGCCCATCCCCACCCTTCCCCATCACAGGCAGCCTGCAGCAGCAGGCGGTCCTCAGCTGCTTGCTCTACAATCTCTCCGAGTTCAGACCTCTGTCCTTAGACATCTAATAAACCCACTTACCCACACCCACTGTGTGCTCATGTCTATCTTCCCAAGGGCTGGGACATACGGGACCAAAACCTGTGACTGTACTGTGATCTCCACACGCCCTGAACCAGACCAGAGCCCTATAGGTACGGCGTGGCCCTCCATGCACTGTGGCTGTCACCGGCAGGAACACCAGTGACTGCCCAGCCCTGGCCCTCACTGCAGATCCTCCTTCGTGGGGTCGCTGTGGCCTCCTCCGCCAGGTCATCGTGGCCTCCTTCGCACTTCTGTCTTGGCCAGTTCAGGTGTGTCACACACACTAGGCACGGGGGTGGGGGGCTTATCAACAAGAGAAATGATTCCTGAGAGTCCAAGAGGGAGGTGGAGCTGAACCTGTGACTAGGGACGACGGAGGGTGTGCAGTCGGGGGGACAAATCACAGTAGTCCCCAGCTCCCCAGGGAAACTTCTGGTACCCTGTGCACCTCCCTCCTTGTCCTTGAAATTGGACCTCATTCTGCAGATTCTGGAAACCAGGCTCAGGGTGTTTGGTTATTTGAGGTGTGAGAGACGGAAGGTCAGAGAGAAGTGGGGAGGCCATGAGAAAGGCGGGTGGCCCGGAAACCAAGGGGTGCTTAGGGGCGGGCAGGGTCTTCCCCACGCCGTCCTGCCCACAGCCGTCCCCATGGCTCGGTGGACTCCAGGCCTCAGCATCCCCGCTGGTGCGAGTTCCTGCACAGGCGCACGTTCCTGCTCCCAAGGACCTCCCCAGCCACTCGCCCTCAGGCCCAGCCGCCTCAGGGCACATGAGCTTTGGCTCGGCCTGCTCCAGGTCCCAAAGGGGACAATAGGAACCTCAGGGAGGTCTCCAGAGGCAGCTGCCTGAGCATGGGCCTCATCCCCACCGGTGGTGGGGCCCACGCGCAGCAGGCCAGGGTGATCACACACTGGTGGAGGCCCTGCCGTCCAGGAGGAAGCGTCCAGTGTGTCAGACGAGGCCACAGCGCACAGACTCGTGCCCACTCTGAGAAGGTCCGGCTTTGACATGAGACTAATACGTAAGTTCAGCCACAGAGAGGAAGGTGGGAGGCCCAGCCCACACAGCTGGTGTGTTGCATGGACGACGGATGCGTCCGTGAAGGGCCTGCGGGGCTGGGCTGGGGCTACCTCTCCAGGCAGGTCTCAGCCTGTCACACAGGCCATTCCTGGCCTCACCAGGGGCCTCCTGCCTCCTGGGTCTCCTTCCCGTCTGCCCAGCACCATGAGGCTCATCTTCA
The DNA here is from genome assembly GCF_052094955.1 of Ictidomys tridecemlineatus. Taxonomy (NCBI): domain Eukaryota; kingdom Metazoa; phylum Chordata; class Mammalia; order Rodentia; family Sciuridae; genus Ictidomys; species Ictidomys tridecemlineatus. The sequence continues at coordinate 1,260,358 of NC_135480.1, read as the reverse complement.
TGGACCACCAGCTACTACCAGCTGGACTTGTCCCAAAAGTCACAGCAGGGACATTCCCTCAAGGAGGCCCAGGTTTTCCTGATACGAGGCCAGTTAGGATTCCAAAGGAAGTAGCCAGCAGTAAAGGCCAAGGCACCCAGAGGGCTGCAGCCTCCTTGGGACAAGAGCAAGGGGAGGGGACACAGTGCCCAGCGACGTCTGCGGTGAGGCTGGGTGGTGCTCAGAAGGCGGAAGGGACCGGGCTTGGGTGGGTGAGTCTCTAGTGTTGAACTGCATGTTTGATCATCCCTTGTTTGGGGGCCACGGCCTGAATACCCTGCTCAGTGCCTGGGAATGTCCAAGGCCTGGCTGGTGCTCTAGCCTGCAGGGACCTGCAGTGACAGGCTGCAGTGACAGGCTGCAGTGAGGTCAGTCAAGGCAGAAAGGAAATAGCTGGCCTGGGGGACCCTACAGACACAGACCTGTCCAGACAGGGAGAGGAGGAAACCGGCCACCTGGGCCCGAACAGCTGGTGGTGGTGTGGGGGCTGGGGGCAGCAGAGGACTGCTCCTAAGGTGGGTGGCCACGACCAAGGGTCTCCTGTGCAGCCCCCAAACTGCCCTGCAGCCTTGCTGTCTGGGTTGGTTTCCATGGCCACGGTGCTTCCAAGCCAGTGAGATTTCCGTGATACTGACAAAACCTGGTAGACTCCCAGCACAGGGGCAGGCCCAGACCTCAGGGCTGTGGCTGCTCCCAGTGACCAGCGGTTGACGGGAAGACCCGGCCCCTGGAGCGCGATGACCAGTGTGCTATCAGGATCTGCCTCTGCAGTAGGAGCCTCCGTCCCCTTGTCAGTGCCAAGGCCCTGTGTGGAAGCCCCGTGGGGCCAGGAAGACAGATCCCGGCACCTAACAGCAGACAAAACCAGGACACAACAGATAACCCAGGCCACGTGTGGCTGTGGGAATCCCCAAGGCGCCAGTTGGTAGTTCTTGAGACCAAAATGGCCTCTAGGAAGTCAAGCACCCTCCAGTGGGGGAGGCAAGCCACCCCCACAGCCCAGCCTACACCCCAGCACCCCGATTCAACCCCCAGAAGAAGAAGCTTGGCATGGAGCTGGGCATGGCACCCTGGTGAGGCCAAGGGCCTAGACTGCTCCTCTGGATGGGACGCTCACGTGAGCACCGAGGCAGCCCAGGAAGCACCCGGAGAGCCAGCTGTGGGTGGACAGCAACTAGTATAGACTGGGGACTAAAGAATGTCCTTCCTGCAGGTACCATGGTGCAAAACTGTCATCCCAGAAACTCAAGAGGCTAGAGGACCACAAGTTTGGGGCCAGCCTCAATATTTTAGTGAGTCCGTGTCTCAAATTAAAAAATAAAAAGGGCTGAGGATGTGGCTCAGTGGTTAAGCACCCGTGGATTATATCTCCTGTACCACAGGAAGGAGGGGCAGTGGGAGAGGAAGAAGAGGGGGAGAGGGAGAAGGGAGAGAAGTGGGAGGGGGAGGGGGAGGAGGAGGAAGGGGAGGGGGAAGAGGAGGAAAGGGGAGGGGGAGAAGGGGGAGGGGGAAGGGAGAGGGAAGGGGGAAGAAGGGGAGGGGGAAGGGGGAGGAAGGGGAGGGGGAAGGGGGAGGGGGAGGAGGAGGAAGGGGGAGGGGGAGGAAGGAGAGGGGAGGGGAGGGGAGGAGGGGGGAGGGGAGGAGGGGGAGGGGGAGGAAGTGGGAGGCTATCCCTCACAGTCAGGACACAGGACAGATCTCCAGGTACAGGACCTGCTCAGCCTGCTGTCCTGGCCTCAGCTCTTGGCCCTGCTGCCTGGAGAGTCGACCTTGGACTTGGCCATCTCATTGCAGCAACAGAAGCCCCAGAAGCCGCTGCTCCTGGCCCATCTTAGATACTAGCCGCTGCCCAGAGGGACGAGGAGCATGACCCAAAGGAGCAGGGAAGTTGATTCCTAATGAGGGGGGCTTCCACCTGCGAGGACAGCAGACGCGGAGTGTGCGGGTGCACCGTCCTCCTCTAGACCATTCCCAGAGGCAGTCTCCTTGCAGATCCTGGAGGTGACCTAGACAAGCGACCAGCAGCTACTTCCAAACACCATGGCCAGACCAGCGGGGCGACTAACCTTCAAGCCTGCTTCCCCTCCCTTGTCGGGAGCAGTGACTGAACTACGGGTTTTGAACTGTCTTGCGACAGAGGCGACACCCTCTGGAGAACTCTCAGAGCAAGGTGCCAAAGAGATAGCCCCGATGCTATGGTGACACACTGTTCAACAGGTGGTTCTGTGCCAGCCACAGAGCTAGACAATTTACAACTGCTCGGGGGAGAGAGCCAGGGGTGCAAGCTTGTCATCACAATGGAGCTGGCCATACGCATGACCTTGGCTCCACTTACTTTGAGGAAACTTTCCCACAATAGCCCTTTTAATGACAGAACTTGTATAATCAACATGCTGAGCTTGCTATAGTCAGTCCTCCTCCACCAGAGGTCGGCTGAACCACCCAGCCCCACCTTTCCTCTCTTCATGTGTCATCGCCTCGTCTAGGATCTCCTTGGAATCCACTGTCCTGCAGGTCACAACACTCTCTGGCTCCAGGCCTCCCCACCTGCCTCCCCAGGGCTGTCACTTTCAAGGAGACACATGCACCAAGCCCCACTCTCTCTTTTAGGGACTGATGACTCCCGCCATTGCCATGAATGGCAATTGTAGCCCATGCAATATGACAAGGAAAAGGAATGAAAAGTTTACAAAGAAATGATAGTCAGGATTGACAGGCAGCACAACTGTCTACTGGAAAATCCAAGCAAATCTACAGGCACTCTGTCAGCACTAACAGGAGGGTCCATAGTGTCCAAATCAACAGCATTATACAGCAGGTGTCAGTAAGAATCTGTTTAATTCTTTTTTTAAAAAGCCTTTCAAAATAGGAAAAGAAATTACTAGATAAGTTTTAAAATACTTAATAAAATAAGACCTATCTAGTGAGAACCATAAAGCAATAGAAGGCCATTTTTAAAACTAAATAAATATGCCTATGTGAAAAGACTTCCTAGAGTTCTCCTCCAAACTAGTCAGTCAGTGAAGGCAACCACAAAAAGGTCCAAACGCAAAGTGCTAACAAGGGCGTTAAGAAACAGAGTCCTCATAACCCACTAGGGGTGTGTACATTAATTAGTAGCCACTTTGAGAGCAAAGCAGCAACATCTGGGGAAGCTCAGGAGGGCATATCCTGCCACCTGGCAACCCTCTTCCACGTGCATACCTCCAAGGAAGCTGGCCTGAGGCCACTTCCCAAAGGTTGATATATAAATGGCATGGCCACTCCGGAAGAGTGTGGTGGTTGCTTGCGTGTTTTGTTGTTGTTGTATTGTGCTGGGTTGTTTTGGTGTGTGGGTGAGTGTGTGTGGGTTGCTGTGCTGGGATGAACCCAGGGCCTCACAACTGGCAGTCAAGTGCTCTAGCACTGAGCTACATCCCGACTTGTTGTTTTTCATTTTGAGCCAGGGTCTTGCTAGGCTGCCCAGGCTGGCCTTGTGCTTGTGATCCTCCGGCCTCAGCCTCCAGAATTGCTGGAATTACAGGTGTGCATGGCTTTTTAAAAACTTTTTGACATTTTTTAGTAAGCCTGGATTTTTCCGGTGTTAACAGAAATATGTTAACATCTTTTTCTTTCCTTTTACTTTTAAGCTATATCTTTATATTTATCATGCTTTTTTCAAGATAGGGCCTCTACCTCTGGATCTGATGGCTATGGAGACCCTACACAAGCAAAGTCACATGGTATTATCCATTTGTGACCAGTTTATCTCACTGAGCACAAGGTGCTCAAGGCTCATCAATGTTGTGGCATGTGACAAATTGTCCTTCCTTCTTATATTAATGGACACTTGGCTTGCAAGTGGTCAGGGAGCAACGTTGCCCTTGAACTACAGAGCTCAAACGATCCTCCCTCTCGAGTAGATGGGGTCAAGAGCATGCACCACCATGCCCATCTTGGTATGCAACCCGACACCTGGCTGTTTATCCAAGAAACACAACCTGTGTTCACACAGAAACCTGCATGTGCAGGTCTAGAGTTACTTCACTCACAATAACCAAAAACTGAAGGGCACAAACGCCCTTCAGTAAGTGAACAGGGCAACTGTCCATCTGAGCCACAGACAGCATTCAGAGTGAAAGGGGAAGAGCCATAGACACCTGCAACCACCTGGGTGACCCTCGGGGCCCCAGATCTCAAAGCTCCCCTCACGACATTCTCAGGAAGGCTGCGCCACAGACTGGAGAACGGATGCACAGCTGCAGTGAAAGGGGGCAGGGGTCACAGATGCAAGGAGACGGTACCCGGGAGATGTGCCGGTGATGGAGCTGCCTGCATCTTGATTAGGATGCTGGTGCCCAGACCTGCACCTGCCTTAAAACTCACAGAACTGCACAGCTCAAAATGCCCGCCTGGTAAGGATGCCGGACTCAGAACCCTGGTGCAGCGCTACTCAGAGCGTAGGGTGCAGGGTGCTGATGTGGTGCAGCCACGTGGGAAAGCCTGGCACCTCCTGAAAAATGAAGCCTAGAATCACCACATGCTCCAGCAATTCCACTCCACATGCCAAGCCCAAGAGAAATGAAAGTGGGTATAAGAACAGATCCATGTTCACCCTGGTACACCAGACCTGCGCCAATAGGCCAACGGCGGGAACAACCCAGTGTCCAGCAATATAAAAAGGAAGGACACCACTACAGCACAAAGGAGCCTCCAGCAGGTGACGCTCAGTGAGAAGAAGTCCCTGCAGGGACACAGACACAGTTCTGCCTGTGTGAGGCCCTAGGGTCTTCAGATCACAGAGACAGAGAGAATGCGGGGTCAGGGGCTGAGGGCAGAAAGCTCATGTTGAACCGGGAAAGAGCTCCAATTCAGGAAGATGAGAAGGTTTTACAGGTGGACAGTGGTGATGGCTGTACAGCGGTGTGAACGTGCTTAATGTCCCCGAAATGCATGCTTAAAATAGCTAAGACGGTTCCTTTCATGCTGTGTGTATTTCACCACGATTTTTTAATGCCAATGAAATATCAACTTTACTATGTAATTTTTTTTTTTGGTTGACCTTGTACAGGGCCTTCTGCATGCTGGCCAAGGGCTGTACCACTGAGCAACACCTCCACATTATATAATAATGTTTTAAATTCAGGAAAAGTTTGCAAAAGTGAAAATCAAAAACCTGAATGTGCAAATTGGTCAACTTGTTAACATATGGGTTTGGACTTAGCAGGCTGTGGGGACTTGGATTCTGCAGTTTTAACAGAGCAGCTGGCCAGGGGGCTGGGAGGTATCCATCAGCCCTGCCTTGCAGCAGTGGTTTATGAGGCAAAACCTGTGCCCAAATGTTCATGAATGGCTCGACACCCAGACTACTCTCACAATAGAAAACTAGGTAGCAAGCTAACCTGAAAAAGCAAGGCTTGCTTCACCAACAAGGATGAACTGACAGATTTTTTTTTTTTTATACGAGGGATCGAACACAGGGGCACTAAACCAATGAACCATCTCCACAGCCTTTTTTATATTTTATTTTGAGACAGGCTCTCACAAGTTGCTCAGGGCCTCACTAAATGGCTGAGGTTGGCTTGAACTTACCATCCTCCTGCCTCAGCCTCCTGAGTTGCTAAGATTACAGGTGTGTGCCACCATGCCCAGTTGGAATAAATGTCAAAGCACACAAAATAAACCTACCTGCTACACGTGGAGACTTCTATATGCAATTAAACTATAAAGACATCCACAAGCCTGAGCAGTACCTGCCTCTGGAAAGGGGTGTGAGGGCAGGCTCACCTGCATCCTAACTGTTGTCTTTCTAATCTGAAAATAAAATGGAAAAATGTTGACCTTGTTCTCTATACATTTGTAAATTTCCCTGTGTCACAATAATAATGCTAGGAAAGGAAATAACCTGAAATTTGTGTATTAGATATTTGAAAGGACGCTGTGTTGTTAACAGCCAAAACATGGAAATAGTCTAATATGTGAAACAGAGAAGTGGTTCAGATGCCACTGGCCACTGTAAAGCATAACACCACACAGATGTTTGTGGTCAGGTGTGGGAAAGCAGCAATACAGAGATCTCGAAGGTGCTTTCTTGCAAGAAAGAAGCCAGACAGACAGACAGACACACAACACCATATTTCCAGTTCTGTGTACTTGGAGAACTGGCAACACTAGCCAGTGGGACAGGCCAGAGAGAGGGGGACTGATGGAAGGCCCGGGCTTGTCCTGGGAGTATTCATCTGTCAATGCCCACTCCTTGATTGCAGGTGCGGGGGGCTGGGCGGCTGTGGGGAGCTGGTGTCTAATGGAGACAGGTTCAGCTTCGCAGTACAAAGGGTAATGCAGACGGACGGTGGGGATGAGAGCCGGCTAGGCCAACGTTCTCAGTGCCACTGTGGGCTGGGAATACAGCACAGTGGCAGAGTGCCTGCCTAGCACGCACAAGTTCTGGGCTCATCCCCAGCACAACGATTTTTTAAAAACAAATGAGGTTGGGGTGCGCGGGGGAGGGGGGTGACAATCTGCTTTAACGCCTGAGATGAGCATTTCATTAATTCCTCCTTGACTTTAAAAAATATCAGGTTGGGCGACAGAACAGCCTGGATGGTTAATGTGCACGGTTACTGGAAACCATGAACCGCAAATCAGCGGAAACCCACCACTCTTCTCAGGAAAGAGATCCACCTCCTTCTCTCTCCTTCGGTGGCGGTGGCGGCCAGCCTGCACCGCGACCTGTGGGCTGCAGAGGGCGCGCGCGGGCCGCCCGGCCTCCCTGCTCCCCGCACCTGCCAGCCGGGTTCCAGCGTTGCGGCGCCGCTGCCCGCCTGACCTCCGCCCTAGCCTCGGCGCCTCCCCGGCCCACGCCAAGTACTGTCAGCCCCGCGGACTCGGAGGCAGCGACCTCAGTCCCAGTCCGGCTTGGCGCTCGCCCGCGGTAGGCACCTACAGTCGCAGTAGGCATCCCGCTCCTGGCCCAGCGGCCACAGCCTGGGCCCAGCGCAGATGCAAAGCGGTACTCCGCGAATGCTCAGCCCACCGCAGCCCCCTCCCCATCCACGCCTGCACGGAGAGGAGAAGCTGGCTGCTGTGGGCTGCTGTGGAGAGTCCCAGCTTCCCAGGCAAGGCCCTTGAGGGAGCAGTGCAAGAGGAGGGGAAAGGGACGCCCCCACACAGTGGGAACCACCTCCACCTTGCTGGTGGCAGAGTCCGAGGTTTTAACTGCTTGTTTACTCGAGAGTCCTCCATTGGGATTTTAAAAGAACCACAATCATATGGCCCTTTCCTCCTGGGGTGCCCAGGGTCTTAGGGGAAGCCGAGGTCCACATCTTTACCTTCCCAAATCTTACAGAAGGGACTCCTGGTCACCATCCACCCCTGCTTAGGCCTTGTGAGGAGTGCTGCACATGCCCGGAGGTCTTAGGAGCCAGTGGTCACTCCCAGGGCATCTGCAATTGGTGACTACATCAGCGCTGGGATGAAGAGGCTCATGCCCTATCCTGCAGCAGCCACATGGACACCTTGGAGGTGCAGTCCCCCACTAGGCTCATTCTGGCCTGGCATGGGGAGAAAGCTGGTCGGGCAGCCCCTAAGGTGAGTTCTTGACAGTGAGTACTCCACACCTGCAGATCCCAGATCCTTCAAGGCCTGCTGCTGCCCTCTCTGGAGCCTTGCAGGCACCTCCTACCATGTGGCCCCTCCAGTCTCAGCCTGAATTCCAAGGGCCCAGCTTCCCCACTTTTCAGACAAGGTCATATCTCCCACCCCCACTGATCTGGCCATGCATCCAGCTGACTTCCAGGCTCAGGGTCCACCTCCAGCCAGGGTCCAGCTTGGGGCAGGGAGAGAGGGAAGACCTGAACCTAGAGCCAAACCCAAATAGTCCAGGGGCTCCCAGGGATTCCTTCCAGGATTCTCCCTCCAGGTGTTTGTCCTGTGCTTCCTCTGAGCCAAGAACAATGCACTCCCCCCTCAGCCCCAAACACACAAAGCCTGGACTCTTCTCAGGCTGGGGAGGGAAGAGAGCCACCAGCAGGGCCTCAACACCTGCTGTGCACACAGGAGACAGGGGTGAAGGGGAAGGTCCTGCAGGCTCCTGCCCAGCACCCACCTTCTGCCCACAGGGTCCAGTTTTCATTTACCCTCTGAGCCTGTGGTCCCAGGAGGGGCTTGGCCTGTCAGTCAGCCTTCCTAAGACCCTTCACTCAACAAGCACTGGCTGAGGGCCGCCCTTCAGCTCTTCCCACCTCCCTCCAGTAAGGCACTGCCCTCCCAGCTCCAAACCCCAGGGAGACCCTAGAGGACAGGCCGGCTAGGGGCCCAGGTTGGAGAGTGATGGCCCCTATGCTCCATCCAACACCCCACTCAAGGGCAATTTTTAAATGTCTGAGGTGTCCTGTCACACTCCCCCTCCCCAAATCATTTCCTTCAAAGACTCCCAGGGCTCCTCAGCTCCCACCTACAGGGCTCTTTGTTCTAGGTCTGGGGCAGGGCACAAGGCCTGGCACAAAGAAGGTGCTCAGTAAATACTGGATGAACTTGAGTGAAGGACTCTGGGCCCACCAGGCCCCTCCTGAGCCACAGCTGTCCCTGGGGTGGCCACCTGAGACTTGCAGGTGCCTTGGAGTGGCCTCAGAACTGGCCCCCGTGTGCTTCCGGCCCAATAAGGTCCAAGGTGTCATTACCTATGTTTTGTTAGCGCTCTGGACGTGCTTATGTTCCCACAGTGGTGGGCTGGGGCTGACATTCCCCAGCCTGCCTGGGTGACATTAAGGTGGTCGTGGAGAGCTGTAGAGGGGTGAGTTTTCACTGGAAGGGTCAAAGGCTAGAGGTCATGAGTGGGGTTAGGATCAGTGCCGCCCCAAGAACGCTAGGGGGTTCTGGAAACGGCCCAACTCCAGCGTTGACGGGATTGTGACCTGAGACAAACCATGTCGCCTCTGGAGCTTCCGATTTCCACCCAAGCAAAGTGGAGATCCGGGCTCCCACCTCCAGGGGTCGCGTAGAGGGTAAACGTGCATGCTGCAGGTAAGACGCTTCGCCGGCTGGGCCGTCGTGCGCGCGCTCGCAGGCCGCACGGGGGCTGAAGAAGGCCCTCCGGTCTGCGGCTCTATGTGAACAAAAGCTGGGGACAGGAGAGAAGCCGGCTCCAGCTCCAGCCCAGGCGGGCAGGGAGAGGACTTTCGCGCCAAGGAAATGGACAGGAGGACCGCCCGCGGGTCTGTGCGCAGCAAGGCAGGGGGGTCCTGGGGCCACGCTGAGCCCTAGGCTGGAAAGGCTTCCTGGTGGTGGGGTCCCTAGTACCGCCGCCGGTCGCCCGGGCCAGGGACGGGGACGCCGCGTAGCTCCTTTAAGAGCCGGTGCCAGGTGAGCGCGGAGGGCGGTGGCGGCGAGCCCCGGCACCCCCGCCCCCGCGGCCGCCGCCTCTAATCTGCACTCGGGGCCGGGGCACGGCTGACGTCATCTGCCCTCGAGCTGCGCGTGCTGATTGGCTGCAGGTGACGTCAGGGGCTTTTTCGCTCGGCATGACCTCATCCCTGTTGGCGGCCCCGCCCTCCGCCCCGGGCCTGTCACTCGCTGCTCCCAAGGCTGCTGAGCCGGCTCCGCGGCCCCCGCCCCACCCGGACGCCGGAGCCCGAGCCCCGGCCGAGCTGAGCCGGAGCCGCCGGCCGCGCCCGCCGAGTCGCGGGCTGGGATGCGCGCCGCGAGCGCGCGTGCCCGCCCGCAGTGCGCGCTCTCCGGCTCGAGCGAGCGCTCCCCGCGGCGGCGGCGGCGGCGGCGAGGGCGGCGGCGACGCGGCCAGTGCGCCCCCCCGGCCCCTGCCCCGGCTGCGCGGCCCCCGGGCGGGCCCATGGGCGGCGCAGCCGAGCGAGCGCCCTGAGTGCGGCGCGGGTCCCGGTGCGTCCCGGCGGTGAGAGAGAACCAGGTGAGCAGGGCGCCGGGCCCGGCGGGGAGCGGGAGAACCGGTGGGGAGGGGTCGACCCAAGCGCCCGACACCCGCACAGCGTCGAGGTCTCTCGGCGGGCGCCCGGGAGGAGGCGGCCCCAGCCCGCGAGCGTAGGGCTAAGGCCCAGCCCCGGCCTCGGCTCGCCGGGTACGCTCTGCGGACCCCCGCCCGGCTCAACGCCCGGGGGCCGCTTTGCTTCTCCCCGAAATTCCTTCTTATTGGGGGGGGGACGTGAATTAAGGACCCAGATGGGTTATTTGATGCAAACGCAGAGCTGTCGGAGCCTCTACGCCGCATCCCCTTTGGGGGCCAGAATGGGAGAAGGTCGTCCTTTGCAGGTAGGAGATGTGGAGCCTGGGCCGGCCATAGGAAAAACGGTCTTTGGCTCGCAGGAAGCCTCAGGAAAGGGTTCAGTCCACATCTGCGCGGGGAGAACCTGCAGATCCTCCTCTTGGTCAGGCTGCTCCACACCGCACCTTGGGGTGCTCAGCCTATGCGGAATAAAGACCATCCTTGCCGCTGCAGAAGCAGACGCGGTGCTGGGGGAGGGGCCGGCTCAGCCAGCCTCCTAGGCCTTCTGCCCACCTGGGGAGGGGTGCAGGCCAGCTGCAGGGTGCCCACCAGCCTGGCCAGGAGAGGGAGGAGCCACAATAGACCCAGCCCCCACCAAGTCATTCCTGCTGGGAGAATTTGCTTTCTGACCTCCTGCTGCAAAGGTGCGCTGGATTTGCCTGGGAGTTGGGGGCCTTGGTGGTGCCGTGATGCGGTTGGAGGTATTCTGGGACGGAGGAAGCGGGTGGCACGCTCGGCTTAGCCCTGCGGTGCTCTGTTGTGCATTTTGGAATGGGGTGGGGTGTCACCAGGCAGGAGAGCAGCCCTCTGTGCTGCATGCCCCTGCCCGAGGGGTCTGTGTAGAAGCACAGAGGACCCCCACAGACCATGTCACACCTGCTTGCTCCCAGAGCAGCCTTTCGAATTAGGGTGGCCTGCAGTGCCTGGCTCTGCACAGGGAGGACAGAGTTCTGTGTATTTGCTCTTCAGTTGACAAGCACCTGCCCCATGGGCAGATCATGTGACCAGGAGGTAGAAGTTCATCCTTAGGTCTGACTGAAATACCTGCAGTGGGGCCTCAGGAGAGTTGCTGGGCAGTTCTCTTCCCTGCTGCCCTCAGCCTTTGGGGAGGCTACCCCTGGGAGCAGAGTTCTGTGAGCAGAGAGGCAGAGAGCCCTTCCAGTCCTCCTGGGTCAGGACTCCTCCAGGCATCTCTTCTCTTGGGCTCATGCTGATGTCTGGACCCAAAAGTTTCAACTGCATTGGAGACCCAGGAGAGAGTCTTGCTGGTCCGTGGCAGGTCTGGGGAGGCCTTGGTGGGCAGCTTAGAGAAAGCAGGGAAGGGTCCAAACTCACAGCAAGGGAGCGATGGCTCTGGTCACAAGACTTCAAGGACTGAGGCCGCCTCTGGGCTGCTTGGGACAGTGACTGAAGCCCTGCAGATCAGGGGGGCTGCAAGGGCCAGGTGGGAGTGGAGGGAAACTTCTGGCCTCCCTCTCAAAGGCCTACTTGCTGTGCCTCTCCCACCCCAGGCTGGGCCCCCTCCTGTTCCTAGGAACTGAGGTGGCTTCCATGCCACTCTCCAGTCCAGTGCTGGCTCTGCGTGGCCTTACCATTGTCCCAGCCAAAGCAGACTATGTCCCCACTTGCCCCAGGGAGCTGAGGGGAGGGAGGGGCAAGAGCACTGGACTGACCCTTGTGAGCACTGGAACCCCTGTCTCCTGGGTGACCCCTCCAATCTCCCTTCCTGGCCTTCAGAGGTGCCCCTGGTTGACAGTGAGCCAGCATCTCAGCAGCTCAGTTCTCCGTCATCAGTTCTTGTCTGAAGTTCTTGTCTGAGCAGGGGAAGGGAGACACCATCCCTGTCCTCCAGTGACTGATGGCTCTGGGAGCCATCTCTAGAGGTAGTGAGTTCCCTCTCACTAGGTGTAAGCAAGAGGTAGCTTGGTGAGTGTGCTATTAGTTGTGGCAGGCCCCAGCACTTGACTGTTGCTAGTCACTTATGCGCTCAGGCACAAGAATGCTGTGTGGAGGCCTGAGGTGTAGGAGTCAGTGTGTGAGGTCTCAGAGCTAGTACCTGGGGTACAGGTGTACTGAGATGCTCAGGGATTTTGGTATGCAGAGGGTGAGCACATGTGTGTGAATATGCACATGGGCGTGTGCACACTCTGGCACCTCATGTGTATGCACCTGCATCCCTGTGAGAGTAACTACACACGGGAAGAGTTAGATTGTAGGCCATCCAGGTTCAGCGGGTGTGCAAGGGATATGTGTCTTCCTGCATCTGCAGAGGGCAGTGTGGGGCCCAGGAGCCAGGCTGGGCTGTGAGGGAGCTGGAAGGTCATAGCCTGGGATATTGAACTTGGGGCCCCCTTTCCTCTGAGCCCTTCAGACTGTACCTGCAGGTCTTGCCCCACTAGGACTTCCTCTTGCCCACACCAGGCTCTGAAATAGCAGGGTGACGGCCGTTCTCCCACCCTGGTTCCCAGGTTCCTAGGTTCCCAGGAATGGGGTATGGGTCAGGCGTGGGGGGCTTGATGGGGTGCTGGCCTGCCTCAGTTTCCCCTGCTTGTCCTAACCCTGCTGACCTGCTCAGGGCTGACCCAACTTCTCCACTCCCCACCTACTCCTCCCAGCTCTGGACTCTGATCAGAGCATCTGGCGAAGGCCAAAGGGGAGAGCCTGTCCACCCCCCAGCATGCACCCTGGGGGCACCAGGGTGCAGAGATTTCTGCAGGAGGGTGTGCTCTGGCCAGACCTTCCCCATGCTGACAAGAAAGCCTTGGAGGAGGCAGGCGGGAGCCAGTGAACTGCAGTGCGAGGTGGATCCTGGGAATTAAGACTAGGTAGGGCAGGGTGGGGGACCGGCTTCCTCACTGGCTGGGGCCAATGCCGGCCCAGCTACAGGGCACCTGCTGTGAGGAGTGGGAGCCAGCGGGGAGGGGCGACCTGCGGCTCAGCAGAGCAGAGCAGCCTGCGCTGTGGCTGCTGTGGCAGGAGCAGCCGTTGCCTGGCACCTCTGCAGTTGCCATGGTGACGATGGAGGTGCTAAGTTGCTAATGAGTCCCCCTCGGCTGCAAATAACAATACTATAGTGGCTAACAGGGCCAAGCCTCAGCTCCCAGGGTTCCTGGGAGGCAGAGCAGGGACCAGGTACTAGGCCTTGAGCCCCCTGCCCACCTCTCCAGCTCCCACCCAGGGCCCTGCAGCCAGACTTGCCCTTGCCTGCCCTACCCCCTGGGTCAGGCCCACCACCACCCTCCTAGGCCTGCGCTGGTTGCCTGTCTTCTGAATGGGCAACTGCCCAGCCAGCTTCCTTCAGGGCTGCGTCAGGGCCAGGGCCTGTGAGTGTCCTTCTGTACTGGGCGTTCTCTGCTTCAGGTGAGAGCACTGCCCACTTGGCAGGTGAGGATGTTGAGGCTCTGGGGTGGCAAGCCTGGGGACCCCCAGCCCCCAGTGCCCTACCTCACTGTGGCCTGCTCTTGCTCTAGCCACCCAGGCCTGCACAAGCTGCTCTCTCTGGCCCAGAAGACCTGCTGGCCCTTCACCAACTTGTACAGGATTCAGGTTAGAATTGAGGAGAACTTCCCAAGACAGTTCATATAGGAATTAAATCTGTAGGCAGGGCCCCCTTCGGGAGGCAGCAATCCCCTCCGCAAGTCGGCAGGAAGCCCCTCACTCAGCAGCCAGGGACTGTCACTATTGAACTGGCCCCGGGGGACGGGGGGAGAGGCTCAGTCCTGGCCTTCCCCCAGTGGAGGAATGAGGAGAGATGGAGGCATGGGAATCAGCGAGTGGGACTCCCGGGCCCCATGCCCCTGTGCTGCCCCACTCCCACAGTTTTGTGGCTCAGCATACGGCTACCTACCTGGCCTAGTGAGGCCAGCTGCAGCAGGGCAGGAGGGGACAGGTCAGGGGCTGAGCTGCAAGTGCCCAAGGAAAGGGGTTCTGGGGGTGGCCAGGGGCAGCAGGGCTCTGTCCTGCCTCACTACATCTGTTGGTGGTGTGTCGAGGCTCCTCTGTACCCGCCTAGCTACTCTGCCCCCCTCTCTGGGATTCTGCCCACAGCCCTCACCCACTGGC